>NW_027593845.1:0-26010 GCF_964213995.1 Mustelus asterias | reverse complement strand
CACCAGTCAGTGTACAGATATCTCCCTGAGAGAGAGAGGACTGAGAGACACCAGTCAGTGTACAGATATCTCCCTGAGAGAGAGAGAGAGGGACTGAGAGACACCAGTCAGTGTACAGATATCTCCCTGAGAGAGAGAGAGGGGACTGAGAGACACCAGTCAGTGTACAGATATCTCCCTGAGAGAGAGAGAGGGACTGAGAGACACCAGTCAGTGTACAGATATCTCCCTGAGAGAGAGAGGGGACTGAGAGACACCAGTCAGTTGTACAGATATCTCCCTGAGAGAGAGAGACTGAGAGACACCAGTCAGTGTACAGATATCTCCCTGAGAGAGAGAGAGAGAGGGGACTGAGAGACACCAGTCAGTGTACAGATATCTCCCTGAGAGAGAGGGACTGAGAGACACCAGTCAGTGTACAGATATCTCCCTGAGAGAGAGAGAGAGAGGAGGGGACTGAGAGACACCAGTCAGTGTACAGATATCTCCCTGAGAGAGAGAGGGGACTGAGAGACACCAGTCAGTGTACAGATATCTCCCTAGAGAGAGGGGACTGAGAGACACCAGTCAGTGTACAGATATCTCCCTGAGAGAGAGGGGACTGAGAGACACCAGTCAGTGTACAGATGTCTCCCTGAGAGAGAGGGGACTGAGAGACACCAGTCAGTGTACAGACATCTCCCTGAGAGAGAGAGGGGACTGAGAGACACCAGTCAGTGTACAGATATCTCCCTGAGAGAGAGAGAGGGGACTGAGAGACACCAGGCAGTGTACAGATATCTCCCTGAGAGAGAGAGAGAGGGACTGAGAGACACCAGTCAGTGTACAGATATCTCCCTGAGAGAGAGAGGGGACTGAGGGCTGAGAAAGATTTACTAGGATGCTACCGGGACTTGATGGATTGAGTTATAAGGAGAGGCTGGATAGACTGGGACTTTTTTCTCTGGAGTGTAGGAGGCTGGAGGGGTGATCTTATAGAGGTCTATAAAATAATGAGGGCACAGATCAGCTAGATCGTCAATATCTTTTCCCAAAGGTAGGGGAGTCTAAAACTAGAGGGCACAGGTTTAAGGTGAGAGGGAGAGATACAAAAGGGTCCAGAGGGGCAATGTTTTCACACAGAGGGTGGTGAGTGTCTGGAACGAGCTGCCAGAGGCAGTAGTAGAGGCGGGTACAATTTTGTCTTTGGAAGCGTTGAGACAGTTACAGGGTACGATGGGTGGAGAGGGATATGGGCCAAACGCGGGCAACTGGGACTAGCTTCGTGGTTAAAAACTGGGCAGAGGAATGGACAGGTTGGGCCGAAGGGCCTGTTTCCCTGCTGTAAACTTCCTCTATGAACCTTTTATTTGCCTTTCCACAGATTGGACACTTGGGTGGACCGGGGCCGGAGGGAATCTTGTCGGCTAAAAAAAGGTGCGCTTGTTTCGAGAGGAAGATGCGCTAGAAATGTTTTCCTGTTCTTTAACTGTTGCAAGGCCATGCGATCGGAGAATGGGGGCGGGGAGGGGGGGTCTCTGTACCAAGGCCAAACCACCCCCCCCCCCAAATCCGCAAGCCAACGCTGCCAGTGTCGACTCTCTCCGAGAAAGTTCAGGCCCGGCCATCCATCCATCGATTGCCTGATTAAAAACTCACTCTCACTTCTGACTCAACCCCCTCCATATCTTTGGACACTAAGGGGGCAATTTAGCACGGCCAATCCCCCTAACCTGCACATCTTTGGACACTAAGTGACAATTTAGCATGGCCAATCCACCTAACCTGCACATCTTTGGACACTAAGGGACAATTTAGCATGGCCAATCCACCTAACCTGCACATCTTTGGACACTAAGGGACAATTTAGCATGGCCAATCCACCTAACCTGCACATCTTTGGACACTAAGGGACAATTTAGCATGGCCAATCCACCTAACCCACACATCTTTGGACACTAAGGGACAATTTAGCATGGCCAATCCACCTAACCTGCACATCTTTGGACACTAAAGGGACAATTTAGCATGGCCAATCCACCTAACCTGCACATCTTTGGACACTAAGGGGCAATTTAGCATGGCCATCCACCTAACCTGCACATCTTTGGACACCAAGGGGCAATTTAGCTCCAGGGTCCTGGGTTCGATTCCCGGCTCGGGTCACTGTCTGTGTGGAGTCTGCACGTTCTCCCCATGTCTGCGTGGGTTTCCTCCGGGTGCTCCGGTTTCCTCCCACAGTCCAAAGATGTGCGGGTTAGGTGGATTGGCCGTGCTAAATTGTCCCTTAGTGTCCAAAGATGTGTAGGTTAGAGGGATTAGTGGGTAAATATGTGGGGGTAGGGCCTGGGTGGGATTGTGGTCGGTGCAGACTCGATGGGCCGAATGGCCTCCTTCTGCACTGTAGGGTTTCTATGATCTCTATGATTTAGCATGGCCAGTCCACCTAACCTACACACGTTTCGGACTGTGGAGGAAAACCGGAGCACCCGGTGGAAACCCGCGCAGACCACGGGGAGAATGTGCAGACTCCGCACAGACAGTGACCCGAGCCGGGAATCGAACCCGGGACCCTGGCGCTGTGAGGCAGCAGCGCTAACCACTGTGCCAGGTAGTAGGTAGGTAGGTCCATTCAAAAGTCTGACGGCAGCAGGGAAGAAGCTGTTCTTGAGTCGGTCGGTACGTGACCTCAGACTTTTGTATCTTTTTCCCGACGGAAGAAGGTGGAAGAGAGAATGTCCGGGGTGTGTGAGGGGGGGGTCCTTGATTATGCCGGCTGCTTTTCCCCGAGGCAGCGGGAAGTGTAGACGGAGTCAACGGATGGGAGGCTGGGTTTGCGTGATGGGAGAGACAGAGAGAGAGACAAGAAGAGAGAGACAGAGACAAAGAGAGAGGGAGAGACAGAGAGAGGGAGAGACAGAGAGAGGGAGACACAGACAAAGAGAGACAGATAGAGAGACACACACACAGAGCGAGACAGAGGGAGAGAGAGAGAGACAAGAGAGAGAGACAGAGAGAGTGAAAGACAGAGAGACAGACAGAGAGAGAGACAGAGAGAGGGAGAGACAGAGGGAGAGAGACAGAGGGAGAGAGAGAGAGACAGAGAGAGAGAGAGAGACAGAGAGAGAGAGAGAGACAGAGAGAGAGAGACAGAGAGAGAGAGACAGAGAGAGAGAGACAGAGAGAGAGAGAGAGACGGAGAGAGAGACAAGAGAGAGAGACAGAGAGAGTGAAAGACAGACAAGAGAGAGAGACAGAGACAGAGAGAGAGACAGAGAGAGAGAGAGAGACAGAGAGAGAGAGACAGAGACAGAGAGAGAGACAGAGAGAGAGAGAGAGAGAGACAGAGAGAGAGACAGAGAGAGAGACAGAGAGAGAGAGACAGAGAGAGAGAGAGAGAGAGACAGAGACAGAGAGAGAGACAAGAGAGAGAGACAGAGAGAGAGAGACAGAGACAGAGAGAGAGAGACAGAGAGAGAGAGAGAGAGAGAGACAGAGAGAGACAGAGAGAGAGACAGAGAGAGAGAGACAGAGAGAGTGAAAGACAGACAAGAGAGAGAGACAGAGAGAGAGAGACAGAGACAGAGAGAGAGAGACAGAGAGAGACAGAGAGAGAGACAGAGAGAGACAGAGAGAGTGAAAGACAGAGAGACACAGAGAGAGAGACGGAGAGAGGGAGAGAGAGACAGAGAGAGACAGATAGAGAGACAGAGAGAGAGAGAGAGACAGAGAGAGTGACAGAGAGAGGGACACAGAGAGAGAGACAGAGAGAGGGAGAGAGAGACAGAGAGAGACAGATAGAGAGACACACACACAGAGCGAGACAGAGGGAGAGAGAGAGAGACAGAGACAGAGACTGAGACATGAACACTTCAATGAAGCTCCTGTGAAAATCCCCCAGTCCCCCCCCCGTGCCCCCCCCCCCCCCCCCCAGGGGGGGACAGGCGGTTCTGTGGGAGTGAACGAGAATCCAGGATGGTAGTCTGCCTCCCTGGTGCCGGGGTCCTGGAAGTCTCCGAGAGGGTAGGAAGCATATTTAAAAAGGAAGGTAGTCAAACGGATGCGATTGTCCACAGTGGGGGAAATGATGTAGGTAGGAAGAGCAGGGGGGGTCCGTACGAGAGAAATTCAGGGAGTTGGGTGCTAGGCTAAAAAGTAAGGCCTCCAGGGTAGCAATCTCTGGACTGCTCCCGGTGCCTGGTGTCTAGTCGCCACACTCCGGCGCCTGTTCGGGTAACACTGAGGGAGAATTTAGCACAGACAATGCACCCTAACCAGCACGGTCTTTCAGACTGTGGGAGGAAACCGGAGGAAACCCACGCAGACACGAGGTGGGGTCGCGGGGGCTGCGGGAGAACGTGCAGACTCAAAAAATCAACATGTCTCTACAAGATGTCTTGACGGTGCCGTGTTGTCTGCAGCTGGCGTCCATTATTGTCAGTGAAGCGGCAGAGTTGATATCATGTGGTTTTAGTCGGAACCAATGCAGCGTTCTGTGGTTTTAATGGTTCCTCTGGGATTGCAGAGTAGACTGAGAGTGGGGGGGGGGGGGGGGGGTGATTGACAAGTCAGGTCATATGACTGGGGACAGCTGGGATTCAGACAAAAGTCCAGTTCGTGAGATGTATTTATTTACAGATGATGCTGTGTTTCACCCTCTCCAGAGTTGGAGATTCTGTTGCCTGGGTGGTCGGAAGTTGCCAACGACCGGGTTTATCTCTGTGAGGTTGCGCGGTTTGAGAAGGTGGTGGAGAAGGTAGTCA
The DNA here is from genome assembly GCF_964213995.1 of Mustelus asterias. NCBI lineage: Eukaryota > Metazoa > Chordata > Chondrichthyes > Carcharhiniformes > Triakidae > Mustelus > Mustelus asterias. The sequence goes on along the minus strand of NW_027593845.1, from coordinate 21,268 downwards.
AGAAGGCAGACGGCGCGCTTGCCTTCATCGGCCGGGGCATTGAGTTTAAAAACTGGCAAGTCATGTTGCAGCTTTATAGAACCTTAGTTAGGCCGCACTTGGAATATAGTGTTCAATTCTGGTCGCCGCACTACCAGAAGGATGTGGAGGCTTTGGAGAGGGTACAGAAAAGATTTACCAGGATGTTGCCTGGTCTGGAGGGCATTAGCTATGAGGAGAGGTTGGAGAAACTTGGTTTGTTCTCACTGGAGGTTGAGGGGAGACCTGATAGAAGTCTACAAGATGATGAGGGACAGAGTGGATAGTCAGAAGCTTTTTCCCCAGGGTGGAAGAGTCAATTACTCGGGGGGCACAGGTTTAAGGTGCGAGGGGCAAGGTTTAAAGGAGATGTACGAGGCAGATTTTTTACACAGAGGGTGGTGGGTGCCTGGAACTCGCTGCCGGGGGAGGGAGTGGAAGCGGAGACGGTAGTGAGTTTTAAGGGGCGTCTTGACAAATCCATGAATAGGATGGGAATAGAGGGATACGGTCCCCGGAAGGGTCGGGGGTTTTAGTTCAGTCGGGGGCAGCATGGTCGGTGCAGGAGGGGCCGAAGGGCCTGTCCCTGTGCTGGAATCTTCTTTGTTCTTTGGTCTTTGCTGGGAGTCGATACACTTTTCTGAAAACTGCTGCCGTCTTTGCAATCCAGAAGTACAAAACAGCTGGAGATCTGGCAGCAGAGGAGGTTACAGAGATAGGGAGGGGTGTAGGGGGCTGGAGGAGGTTACAGAGATAGGGAGGGGGTGTAGGGGGCTGGAGGAGGTTACAGAGATAGGGAGGAGTGTAGGGGCTGGAGGAGGTTGCAGAGATAGGGAGGGGTGTAGGGGCTGGAGGAGGTTACAGAGATAGGGAGGGGTGCAGGGCTGGAGGAGGTTACAGAGATAGGGAGGGGGTGTAGGGGCTGGAGGGGGTTACAGAGATAGGGAGGGGTGCAGGGCTGGAGGAGGTTACAGAGATAGGGAGGGGGTGTAGGGGCTGGAGGAGGTTACAGAGATAGGGAGGGGTGTAGGGTGCTGGAAGAGGTTACAGAGATAGGGAGGGGTGTAGGGGCTGGAGGAGGTTACAGAGATAGGGAGGGGGTGTAGGGGCTGGAGGAGGTTACAGAGATAGGGAGGGGGTGTAGGGGCTGGAGGAGGTTACAGAGATAGGGAGGGGTGCAGGGCTGGAGGAGGTTACAGAGATAGGGAGGGGGTGTAGGGGCTGGAGGGCGTTACAGAGATAGGGAGGGGTGCAGGGCTGGAGGAGGTTACAGAGATAGGGAGGGGGTGTAGGGGGCTGGAGGTGGTTACAGAGATAGGGAGGGGGTGTAGGGGGCTGGAGGAGGTTACAGAGATAGGGATGGGTGTAGGGGGCTGGAGGAGGTTACAGAGATAGGGAGGGGGTGTAGGGGGCTGGGTGTGGTTACAGAGATAGGGAGGGGGTGTAGGGGCTGGAGGAGGTTACAGAGATAGGGAGGGGGTGTAGGGGGCTGGAGGAGGTTACAGAGATTGGGAGGGGTGTAGGGGGCTGGAGGAGGTTACAGAGATAGGGAGGGGGTGTAGGGGGCTGGAGGAGGTTACAGAGATAGGGAGGGGGTGTAGGGGCTGGAGGAGGTTACAGAGATAGGGAGGGGTTGTAGGGGGTTGGAGGAGGTTACGGAGATAGGGAGGGATGGTTGGAGATGGAGGGGTGACACTGCCCATAAAATGGCAGCACAGGCCAAAGGGTAAAGTTCAGAGGTTAGAAAACGCTCACACAACAGTAGGTTTCAACCTCATTTATTTACAAAGAGCTCAGATAGAAATCACATCTCCATTGAAACCGAACCCAATCTCTCTCGCTGCTCCAGAAGGGAAACATTATCATCAGACAGAAAATAGAAAACAACTTGAACCTGAGGGAACAGAGAAACCAGGGTTAGATACAGAGTAAACCCCCCTCTACACTGTCCCCCATCAAACACTCCCAGGACAGGTACAGCACGGGGTTAGATACAGAGTGAAGCTCCCTCTACACTGTCCCCCATCAAACACTCCCAGGACAGGTACAGCACGGGGTTAGATACAGAGTAAAGCTCCCTCTACACTGTCCCCCATCAAACACTCCCAGGACAGGTACAGCACGGGGTTAGATACAGAGTAAAGCTCCCTCGACACTGTCCCCATCAAACACTCCCAGAACAGGTACAGCACGGGGTTAGATACAGAGTAAAGCTCCCTCTGCACTGTCCCCATCAAACACTCTCAGGACAGGTACAGCACGGGGTTAGATACAGAGTAAAGCTCCCTCTACACTGTCCCCATCAAACACTCTCAGGACAGGTACAGCACGGGGTTAGATACAGAGTAAAGCTCCCTCTACACTGTCCCCCATCAAACACTCCCAGGACAGGTACAGCATGGGGTTAGATACAGAGTAAAGCTCCCTCTGCACTGTCCCCATCAAACACTCTCAGGACAGGTACAGCACGGGGTTAGATACAGAGTAAAGCTCCCTCTACACTGTCCCCATCAAACACTCCCAGGACAGGTACAGCACGGGGTTAGATACAGAGTAAAGCTCCCTCTACACTGTCCCCCATCAAACACCCCCAGGACAGGAACAGCACGGGGTTAGATACAGAGTAAAGCTCCCTCTACACTGTCCCCATCAAACACTCCCAGGACAGGTACAGCACGGGGTTAGATACAGAGTGAAGCTCCCTCTACACTGTCCCCCATCAAACACTCCCAGGACAGGTACAGCACGGGGTTAGATACAGAGTAAAGCTCCCTCTACACTGTCCCCCATCAAACACTCCCAGGACAGGTACAGCACGGGGTTAGATACAGAGTAAAGCTCCCTCGACACTGTCCCCATCAAACACTCCCAGGACAGGTACAGCACGGGGTTAGATACAGAGTAAAGCTCCCTCTACACTGTCCCCATCAAACACTCTCAGGACAGGTACAGCACGGGGTTAGATACAGAGTAAAGCTCCCTCTACACTGTCCCCCATCAAACACTCCCAGGACAGGTACAGCATGGGGTTAGATACAGAGTAAAGCTCCCTCTGCACTGTCCCCATCAAACACTCTCAGGACAGGTACAGCACGGGGTTAGATACAGAGTAAAGCTCCCTCTACACTGTCCCCATCAAACACTCCCAGGACAGGTACAGCACGGGGTTAGATACAGAGTAAAGCTCCCTCTACACTGTCCCCCATCAAACACCCCCAGGACAGGAACAGCACGGGGTTAGATACAGAGTAAAGCTCCCTCTACACTGTCCCCCATCAAACACCCCCAGGACAGGAACAGCACGGGGTTAGATACAGAGTAAAACTCCCTCTACACTGTCCCCATCAAACACTCCCAGGACAGGTACAGCACGGGGTTAGATACAGAGTAAAGCTCCCTCTACACTGTCCCCCATCAAACACTCCCAGGACAGGTACAGCACGGGGTTAGATACAGAGTAAAGCTTCCTCTACACTGTCCCCCATCGAACACTCCCAGGACAGGTACAGCACGGGGTTAGATACAGAGTAAAGCTCCCTCTACACTGACCCCATCAAACACTCCCAGGACAGGTACAGCATGGGGTTAGATACAGAGTAAAGCTCCCTCTACACTGTCCCCATCAAACACTCCCAGGACAGGTACAGCACGGGGTTAGATACAGAGTAAAGCTCCCTCTACACTGTCCCCATCAAACACTCCCAGGACAGGTACAGCACGGGGTTAGATACAGAGTAAAGCTCCCTCTACACTGTCCCCATCAAACACTCCCAGGGCAGGTGCAGCACGGGGTTAGATACAGAGTGAAGCTCCCTCCACACTGTCCCCCATCAAACACTCCCAGGACAGGTACAGCACAGGGTGAGATACAGAGTAAAGCTCCCTCTACACTGTCCCCCATCAAACACTCCCAGGACAGGTACAGCACGGGGTTAGATACAGAGTGAAGCTCCCTCTACACTGTCCCCCATCAAACACTACCAGGACAGGTACAGCACGGGGTTAGATACAGAGTAAAGCTCCCTCTACACTGTCCCCCATGAAACACTCCCAGGACAGGGACAGCACGGGGTTAGACACAGAGTAAAGCTCCCTCTACACTGTCCCCCATCAAACACTCCCAGGACAGGGACAGCACGGGGTTAGACACAGAGTAAAGCTCCCTCTACACTGTCCCCATCAAACACTCCCAGGACAGGTACAGCACGGGGTTAGATACAGAGTAAAGCTCCCTCTACACTGTCCCCATCAAACACTCCCAGGACAGGTACAGCACGGGGTTAGATACAGAGTAAAGCTCCCTCTGCACTGTCCCCATCAAACACTCCCAGGACAGGTACAGCACGGGGTTAGATACAGAGTAAAGCTCCCTTGACACTGTCCCCCATCAAACACTCCCAGGACAGGTACAGCACGGGGTTAGACACAGAGTAAAGCTCCCTCTACACTGTCCCCATCAAACACTCCCAGGACAGGTACAGCACGGGGTTAGATACAGAGTAAAGCTCCCTCTACACTGTCCCCCATCAAACACTCCCAGGACAGGGACAGCACGGGGTTAGATACAGAGTAAAGCTCCCTCTACACTGTCCCCATCAAACACTCCCAGGACAGGTACAGCACGGGGTTAGATACAGAGTAAAGCTCCCTCTACACTGTCCCCATCAAACACTCCCAGGACAGGTACAGCACGGGGTTAGATACAGAGTAAAGCTCCCTCTACACTGTCCCCATCAAACACTCCCAGGACAGGTACAGCACGGGGTTAGATACAGAGTAAAGCTCCCTCTACACTGTCCCCCATCAAACACTCCCAGGACAGGTACAGCACGGGGTTAGATACACAGTAAAGCTCCCTCTACACTGTCCCCATCAAACACTCCCAGGACAGGTACAGCACGGGGTTAGATACAGAGTAAAGCTCCCTCCACACTGTCCCCCATCAAACACTCCCAGGACAGGTACAGCACGGGGTTCGATACAGAGTAAAGCTTCCTCTACACTGTCCCCCATCAAACACTCCCAGGACAGGTACAGCACGGGGTTAGATACAGAGTAAAGCTCCCTCGACACTGTCCCCATCAAACACTCCCAGGACAGGTACAGCACGGGGTTAGATACAGAGTAAAGCTCCCTCTACACTGTCCCCATCAAACACTCCCAGGACAGGTACAGCACGGGGTTAGATACAGAGTAAAGCTCCCTCTACACTGTCCCCCATCAAACACTCCCAGGACAGGTACAGCACGGGGTTAGATACAGAGTAAAGCTCCCTCTACACTGTCCCCCATCAAACACTCCCAGGACAGGTACAGCACGGGGTTAGATACAGAGTAAAGCTCCCTCGACACTGTCCCCATCAAACACTCCCAGGACAGGTACAGCACGGGGTTCGATACAGAGTAAAGCTTCCTCTACACTGTCCCCCATCAAACACTCCCAGGACAGGTACAGCACGGGGTTAGATACAGAGTAAAGCTCCCTCGACACTGTCCCCATCAAACACTCCCAGGACAGGTACAGCACGGGGTTAGATACAGAGTAAAGCTCCCTCTACACTGTCCCCATCAAACACTCCCAGGACAGGTACAGCATGGGGTTAGATACAGAGTAAAGCTCCCTCTACACTGTCCCCCATCAAACACTCCCAGGACAGGTACAGCACGGGGTTAGATACAGAGTAAAGCTCCCTCTACACTGTCCCCCATCAAACACTCCCAGGACAGGTACAGCACGGGGTTAGATACAGAGTAAAGCTCCCTCTACACTGTCCCCCATCAAACACTCCCAGGACAGGTACAGCACGGGGTTAGATACAGAGTAAAGCTCCCTCTACACTGTCCCCCATCAAACACTCCCAGGACAGGTACAGCACGGGGTTAGATACAGAGTAAAGCTCCCTCTACACTGTCCCCCATCAAACACTCCCAGGACAGGTACAGCACGGGGTTAGATACAGAGTAAAGCTCCCTCTACACTGTCCCCCATCAAACACTCCCAGGACAGGTACAGCACGGGGTTAGATACAGAGTAAAGCTCCCTCGACACTGTCCCCATCAAACACTCCCAGGACAGGTACAGCACGGGGTTAGATACAGAGTAAAGCTCCCTCTACACTGTCCCCCATCAAACACTCCCAGGACAGGTACAGCACGGGGTTAGATACAGAGTAAAGCTCCCTCTACACTGTCCCCCATCAAACACTCCCAGGACAGGTACAGCACGGGGTTAGATACAGAGTAAAGCTCCCTCTACACTGTCCCCATCAAACACTCCCAGGACAGGTCCAGCACGGGGTTGGATACAGATTATTTTAACACCTACCTGGGCAACGACCTCGTGGGAGATGTCCATTGGGATTCCCTCATTCCGGACTCGAAGGAGGGATGGCCCAAACACGGTCGCCAAATTGTGTAAACTCATCTTATTCACCTTTTCCTGTTCTGTGACCCTGGGATTGAAATGCGATTCAGTCAGTTCGGGAGAGAGAGAGACACCAGTCAGTGTACAGATATCTCCCCGAGAGAGAGAGAGAGGGGACTGAGAGACACCAGTCAGTGTACAGATATCTCCCTGAGAGAGAGAGAGGGGACTGAGAGACACCAGTCAGTGTACATATATCTCCCTGAGAGAGAGAGAGGGGGCTGAGAGACACCAGTCAGTGTACAGATATCTCCCTGAGAGAGAGAGAGGGGGCTGAGAGACACCAGTCAGTGTACAGATATCTCCCTGAGAGAGAGAGAGAGAGGACTGAGAGACACCAGTCAGTGTACAGATATCTCCCTGAGAGAGAGGGGGGACTGAGAGACACCAGTCAGTGTACAGATATCTCCCTGAGAGAGAGAGAGAGGGGACTGAGAGACACCAGTCAGTGTACAGATATCTCCCTGAGAGAGAGAGAGAGAGGGGACTGAGAGACACCAGTCAGTGTACAGATATCTCCCTGAGAGAGAGAGAGAGAGGACTGAGAGACACCAGTCAGTGTACAGATATCTCCCTGAGAGAGAGAGGGGACTGAGAGACACCAGTCAGTGTACAGATATCTCCCTGAGAGAGAGAGAGAGGGGACTGAGAGACACCAGTCAGTGTACAGATATCTCCCTGAGAGAGAGAGAGAGAGAGAGGGGGCTGAGAGACACCAGTCAGTGTACAGATATCTCCCTGAGAGAGAGAGAGAGAGGACTGAGAGACACCAGTCAGTGTACAGATATCTCCCTGAGAGAGAGAGGGGACTGAGAGACACCAGTCAGTGTACAGATATCTCCCTGAGAGAGAGAGAGAGGGGACTGAGAGACACCAGTCAGTGTACAGATATCTCCCTGAGAGAGAGAGAGAGAGGACTGAGAGACACCAGTCAGTGTACAGATATCTCCCTGAGAGAGAGAGAGGGGACTGAGAGACACCAGTCAGTGTACAGATATCTCCCTGAGAGAGAGAGAGAGAGAGAGGGGACTGGGAGACACCAGTCAGTGTACAGATATCTCCCTGAGAGAGAGAGAGAGGGGACTGAGAGACACCAGTCAGTGGACAGATATCTCCCTGAGAGAGAGAGAGAGGGGACTGAGAGACACCAGTCAGTGTCCAGATATCTCCCTGAGAGAGAGAGAGGGGACTGAGAGACACCAGTCAGTGTCCAGATATCTCCCTGAGAGAGAGAGAGGGGACTGAGAGACACCAGTCAGTGTACAGATATCTCCCTGAGAGAGAGAGAGAGGGGACTGAGAGACACCAGTCAGTGGACAGATATCTCCCTGAGAGAGAGAGAGAGGGGACTGAGAGACACCAGTCAGTGGACAGATATCTCCCTGAGAGAGAGAGGGGACTGAGAGACACCAGTCAGTGTACAGATATCTCCCTGAGAGAGAGAGGGGACTGAGAGACACCAGTCAGTGTACAGATATCTCCCTGAGAGAGAGAGAGGGGACTGAGTGACACCAGTCAGTGTACAGATATCTCCCCGAGAGAGAGAGAGAGGGGACTGAGAGACACCAGTCAGTGGACAGATATCTCCCTGAGAGAGAGAGAGGGGACTGAGAGACACCAGTCAGGGTACAGATATCTCCCTGAGAGAGAGAGAGAGGGGACTGAGAGACACCAGTCAGTGTACAGATATCTCCCTGAGAGAGAGAGGGGACTGAGAGACACCAGTCAGTGTACAGATATCCCCCCGAGAGAGAGAGAGAGAGGACTGAGAGACACCAGTCAGTGTACAGATATCCCCCTGAGAGAGAGAGAGAGGGGACTGAGAGACACCAGTCAGTGTACAGATATCTCCCTGAGAGAGAGAGAGAGGGGACTGAGAGACACCAGTCAGTGTACAGATATCTCCCTGAGAGAGAGAGAGAGGGGACTGAGAGACACCAGTCAGTGTACAGATATCTCCCTGAGAGAGAGAGAGAGGGGACTGAGAGACACCAGTCAGTGTACAGATATCTCCCTGAGAGAGAGAGAGGGGGGACTGAGAGACACCAGTCAGTGTACAGATATCTCCCTGAGAGAGAGAGCGAGGGGACTGAGAGACACCAGTCAGTGTACAGATATCTCCCTGAGAGAGAGAGAGAGGGGACTGAGAGACACCAGTCAGTGTACAGATATCTCCCTGAGAGAGAGAGAGGGGGGACTGAGAGACACCAGTCAGTGTACAGATATCTCCCCGAGAGAGAGAGAGGACTGAGAGACACCAGTCAGTGTACAGATATCTCCCTGAGAGAGAGAGAGAGGGGACTGAGAGACACCAGTCAGTGTACAGATATCTCCCTGAGAGAGAGAGGGGACTGAGAGACACCAGTCAGTGTACAGATATCTCCCCGAGAGAGAGAGAGGACTGAGAGACACCAGTCAGTGTACAGATATCTCCCTGAGAGAGAGAGAGAGGGAACTGAGAGACACCAGTCAGTGTACAGATATCACCCTGAGAGAGAGGGGACTGAGAGACACCAGTCAGTGTACAGATATCCCCCCGAGAGAGAGAGAGAGAGGACTGAGAGACACCAGTCAGTGTACAGACATCTCCCTGAGAGAGAGAGGGGGGACTGAGAGACACCAGTCAGTGTACAGATATCTCCCTGAGAGAGAGAGAGGGGACTGAGAGACACCAGTCAGTGTACAGATATCTCCCTGAGAGAGAGAGAGGGGACTGAGAGACACCAGTCAGTGTACAGATATCTCCCTGAGAGAGAGGGGACTGAGAGACACCAGTCAGTGTACAGATCTCTCCCTGAGAGAGAGAGAGTGGGGACTGAGAGACACCAGTCAGTGTACAGATATCCCCCAGAGAGAGAGAGAGAGGGGACTGAGAGACACCAGTCAGTGTACAGATATCTCCCTGAGAGAGAGAGGGGACTGAGGGACACCAGTCAGTGTACAGATATCTCCCTGAGAGAGAGAGAGGGGACTGAGAGACACCAGTCAGTGTACAGATATCTCCCTGAGAGAGAGAGAGGGGGGACTGAGAGACACCAGTCAGTGTACAGATATCTCCCCGAGAGAGAGAGAGGACTGAGAGACACCAGTCAGTGTACAGATATCTCCCTGAGAGAGAGAGAGAGGGGACTGAGAGACACCAGTCAGTGTACAGATATCTCCCTGAGAGAGAGAGGGGACTGAGAGACACCAGTCAGTGTACAGATATCTCCCTGAGAGAGAGAGGGGACTGAGAGACACCAGTCAGTGTACAGATATCACCCTGAGAGAGAGAGAGGGGACTGAGAGACACCAGTCAGTGTACAGATATCTCCCCGAGAGAGAGAGAGGACTGAGAGACACCAGTCAGTGTACAGATATCTCCCTGAGAGAGAGAGAGAGGGAACTGAGAGACACCAGTCAGTGTACAGATATCACCCTGAGAGAGAGGGGACTGAGAGACACCAGTCAGTGTACAGATATCCCCCCGAGAGAGAGAGAGAGAGGACTGAGAGACACCAGTCAGTGTACAGACATCTCCCTGAGAGAGAGAGGGGGGACTGAGAGACACCAGTCAGTGTACAGACATCTCCCTGAGAGAGAGAGGGGGGACTGAGAGACACCAGTCAGTGTACAGATATCTCCCTGAGAGAGAGAGGGGACTGAGAGACACCAGTCAGTGTACAGATATCACCCTGAGAGAGAGAGAGGGGACTGAGAGACACCAGTCAGTGTACAGATATCTCCCCGAGAGAGAGAGAGGACTGAGAGACACCAGTCAGTGTACAGATATCTCCCTGAGAGAGAGAGAGAGGGAACTGAGAGACACCAGTCAGTGTACAGATATCACCCTGAGAGAGAGGGGACTGAGAGACACCAGTCAGTGTACAGATATCCCCCCGAGAGAGAGAGAGAGAGGACTGAGAGACACCAGTCAGTGTACAGACATCTCCCTGAGAGAGAGAGGGGGGACTGAGAGACACCAGTCAGTGTACAGATATCTCCCTGAGAGAGAGAGAGGGGACTGAGAGACACCAGTCAGTGTACAGATATCTCCCTGAGAGAGAGAGAGGGGACTGAGAGACACCAGTCAGTGTACAGATATCTCCCTGAGAGAGAGGGGACTGAGAGACACCAGTCAGTGTACAGATCTCTCCCTGAGAGAGAGAGAGTGGGGACTGAGAGACACCAGTCAGTGTACAGATATCCCCCAGAGAGAGAGAGAGAGGGGACTGAGAGACACCAGTCAGTGTACAGATATCTCCCTGAGAGAGAGGGGACTGAGAGACACCAGTCAGTGTACAGATCTCTCCCTGAGAGAGAGAGAGTGGGGACTGAGAGACACCAGTCAGTGTACAGATATCCCCCAGAGAGAGAGAGAGAGGGGACTGAGAGACACCAGTCAGTGTACAGATATCTCCCTGAGAGAGAGAGGGGACTGAGGGACACCAGTCAGTGTACAGATATCTCCCTGAGAGAGAGAGAGGGGACTGAGAGACACCAGTCAGTGTACAGATATCTCCCTGAGAGAGAGAGAGAGGGGGGACTGAGAGACACCAGTCAGTGTACAGATATCTCCCTGAGAGAGAGAGGGGACAGAGAGACACCAGTCAGTGTACAGATATCTCCCTGAGAGAGAGAGAGGGGACAGAGAGACACCAGTCAGTGTACAGATATCTCCCTGAGAGAGAGAGAGAGGACTGAGAGACACCAGTCAGTGTACAGATATCTCCCTGAGAGAGAGAGAGGGGACTGATAGACACCAGTCAGTGTACAGATATCTCCCTGAGAGAGAGAGAGAGGACTGAGAGACACCAGTCAGTGTACAGATATCCCCCAGAGAGAGAGAGAGAGGGGACTGAGAGACACCAGTCAGTGTACAGATATCTCCCTGAGAGAGAGAGGGGACTGAGGGACACCAGTCAGTGTACAGATATCTCCCTGAGAGAGAGAGAGGGGACTGAGAGACACCAGTCAGTGTACAGATATCTCCCTGAGAGAGAGAGAGAGGGGGGACTGAGAGACACCAGTCAGTGTACAGATATCTCCCTGAGAGAGAGAGGGGACAGAGAGACACCAGTCAGTGTACAGATATCTCCCTGAGAGAGAGAGAGAGGGGACTGAGAGACACCAGTCAGTGTACAGATATCTCCATGAGAGAGTTTGATTGGAGTGTTAGCGTTACCTTCTCAGGTGCCTCATGAGGAAGAGGAAGGTGCTCAGGTTTGGTTCCGGCAGTTGGTTCAGGATCATTGCCATTTGTTTGTCCTTGGTCGTGGGATCTTCCTCTGCTACAGATGGAGTGAAACTCTGAGAGCGGGTCGGAATTTCTCACCTGCCCTCTCCCCTCCCCTTGCCCCAGCCCCCTTCGCACCTTCTCTCCAACCTCCCTCCCCTGCGTACAACAGTGAGGCAGACCCCCCGTAGCTATTCGACTGCAGTAGGCATCGCGTTGTTTTTTTTAAAAATCCGCCTTTGGATTCGAGTTACCTCCCCTATCCCCACAAAGCCTGTCCCGCCACCCACAAGGACACAAGTCAGGAGTGTGATGGGACACTCTCCACTCGCCTGGATGAGCGCGGCTCCCGACAACACTGGAAAAGCTCCACACCATCCAGGACAAAGCAGCCCCCTCCCCTCCCCCTCCCCCCGCTCGATCGACACGCTAACCACAAACACTCACTCCCTCCACCACCCACGCACAGCGACAGCCATGTGAACCGTCTACAAGATGCCCCGCAGCGACTCGCCAAGGCTCCTTCCACAGCACCTTCCAAACCCACCCTCTGCACCCACCTAGAGGGACAAAGACGGGGGCAGCATGGGGAACACCCACCGTCTGCAAGCTCCCCCCTCCGAGCCTCCCCCCCACACACCATCCCGACTTGGAAATATTTCAGCCGGCCCGTCATTTCAGGCTGGGGTCAAAATCCTGGAACTCCCTCCCTAACAGCGCCGTGGGTGTACCTACACCACGCTCACACGGGGGACTGCAGTGGGTTCAAGATGGCGGCCATCCCACCCTCTTCCCGAGGGGGCAATGAGGGATGGGGCAATAAACGATGTCACAGACAGACATGCCACAGTTTTTTACAGATGCCCCATAGAAAGCATCCTTTCTGGGTGTATCACAGCTCGGTCTGGGGCTCCTGCTCTGCCCAAGACCGCAAGGAACTACAAAGGGTCGTGAATGTAGCCCAGTCCCATCACGCAAACCCCAGCCTCCCATCCATATTGGTATAGGGTAATGATTGGAGTTATTATTGTCACGTGTATCGGGATACAGTGAAAAGTATTGTTTCTTGCGCGCTGTACAGACAAAGCATACCGTTCATAGGGAAGGAAAGGAGAGGGTGCAGAATGTAGTGTCACAGTCACAGCTCGGGGTGTAGAGAAAGATCAACTTAATATAAGGTGGGTCCATTCAAAAGTCTGACGGCAGCAGGGAAGAAGCTGTTCTTGAGTCGGTCGGTACGTGACCTCAGACTTTTGTATCTTTTTCCCGACGGAAGAAGGTGGAAGAGAGAATGTCCGGGGTGTGTGAGGGGGGGGTCCTTGATTATGCCGGCTGCTTTTCCCCGAGGCAGCGGGAAGTGTAGACGGAGTCAATGGATGGGAGGTTGGTTTGCGTGATGGGATTGGGCTACATTCACGACCCTTTGTGGTTCATTGCGGTCTTGGGCAGAGCAGGAGCCCCAGACCGAGCTGGGATACACCCGGAAAGGATGCTTTCTATGGGGCATCTGTCTGTGACATCATAAGGGGGAAACCTTTTAGGGACTGAGGTGGGAGAAATGTCTTCACCCAGAGGGTGGGGAATGTGTGGAATTCACTCCCACAGGAAGTAGTTGAGGACAAAACGTTGTGATTTCAAGGAGGAATTAGATATAGGGGCGGGAATCGGTAGCGACACTACGGCACAGTGGGTTAGCGCTGCTGCCTCACAGCGCCAGGGACCCGGGTTCGATTCCCGGCTCGGGTCACTGTCTGTGTGGAGTCTGCACATTCTGCCCGTGTCTGCGTGGGTTTCCTCCGGGTGCTCCGGGGTTTCCTCCCACGGTCCAAAAGACGCGCAGGTTAGGTGGATTGGCCATGCTAAATTGTCCCTTAGTGTCCAAAGATGTGTAGGTTAGGGGGATTGGCCATGTTAAATTGCCCCTGAGTGTCCAAAGATGTGTAGGTTAGGTGGATTGGCCATGCTAAATTGTCCCTTAGTGTCCAAAGATGTGTAGGTTAGGTGGATTGGCCATGCTAAATTGTCCCTTAGTGTCCAAAGATGTGTAGGTTGGGTGGATTGGCCATGCTAAATTGCCCCTTAGTGTCCAAAGATGTGGAGGTTAGGTGGATTGGCCATGCTAAATTGTCCCTTAGTGTCCAAAGATGTGCAGGTTGGGTGGATTGGCCATGCTAAATTGTCCCTTAGTGTCCAAAGATGTGCAGGTTAGGTGGATTGGCCGTGCTAAATTGTCCCTTAGTGTCCAAAGATGTGCAGGTTAGGTGGATTGGCCATGCTAAATTGTCCCTAAGTGTCCAAACATGTGTAGGTTAGGTGGATTGGCCGTGCTAAATTGTCCCTTAGTGTCCAAAGATGTGCAGGTTAGGTGGATTGGCCATGCTAAATTGTCCCTTAGTGTCCAAAGATGTGCAGGTTGGGTGGATTGGCCGTGCTAAATTGTCCCTTAGTGTCCAAAGATGTGCAGGTTGGGTGGATTGGCCATGCTAAATTGTCCCTTAGTGTCCAAAGATGTGTAGGTTAGGTGGATTGGCCATGCTAAATTGCCCCTTAGTGTCCAAAGATGTGCAGGTTAGGTGGATTGGCCATGCTAAATTGTCCCTTAGTGTCCAAAGATGTGCAGGTTAGGTGGATTGGCCGTGCTAAATTGCCCCTCAGTGTCAGGGGGGCGAGCTAGGGCGATAGTCTTGTGGTATTATTGTTAGACTATTAATCCAGAAACCCCGGGTTCGAATCCCACCACGGCAGATGGTGGAATTTGAATTCAATAAAAAAGATCTCGAATGACGAATCTTCTGATGACCCGTTGGCGATTGTCGGGAAAACCCTTGAGGGAAGGAAATCTGCCGTCCTTACCCTGGTCTGGCCTACGTTTGATTCCAGATGATTCCACATCTGACAGGTGCTGTGGCTGAGTGTCCATCGCTCTCCCAGAGCGACGAAGGAAGGGCAATAAATGTTGGCCCAACCAGCAACGCCCATGTCCCACCAATGAATTAAAAAAATGCATGGGGTTATGGGGATAGGGTGGGATTGTTGTCGGTGAAGACTCGTTGGGTCGAATAGGCCTGTAGGGATTCGATGATCCTACAGCTCTTGGGGCTAAAGGGATCAAGGGATAGAAGACCATAAGACATAGGAACAGAATGAGGCCACTCGGCCCATCGAGTCTGCTCCCCCATTCAATCATGGCTGATATTTTTCTCATCCCCATTCTCCTGCCTTTTCCCCATAACCCCCGATCCCCTTATTGATCAAGAACCTATCTCTGTCTTAAAGACACTCAATGACCCGACCTCCTCTGTGGCAAAGAGTTCCACACATTCACCACTGAAGAAATTCCTCCTCATCTCTGTTTTAAAGGATCGTCCCTTCAGCCTGAGGTTGCGTTCCCTCTGGTTCTAGTTTTTCCTACAAGTGGAAACATCCTCTCCGCGTCCGCTCTATCCAGGCCTCACAGTATCCTGTAAGTTTCAATCAGATCCTTCGCCCCTCGTCCTTCGAAACTCCCAACCAGTACAGACCCAGAGTCCTCAACCGTTCCTCATCCGACAAGCTCTTCATTCCAGGGATCTTGTGAACCTCCTCCGGACCCTCTCCGAGGCCGGCACATCCTTCCTTAGATACGGGGCCCAAAACCGCTCACAATACTCCAAATGGGGTCTGACCAGAACCTTATACAGCCTCAGAAGTACATCCCTGCTCTTGTATTCTAGCCCTCTCAACATGAATGCTAACATTGCGTTTGCCTTCCTAACTGCCGACTGAACCTTCAGAGAATAGAACATAGAACAGTACAGCACAGAACAGGCCCTTCGGCCCACGATGTTGTGCCGAGCTTTATCTGAAACCAAGATCAAGCTATCCCACTTCCTATCATCCTGGTGTGCTCCATGTGCCTATCCAATAACCGCTTAAATGTTCCTAAAGTGTCTGACTCCACTATCTCTGCAGGCAGTCCATTCCACACCCCAACCACTCTCTGCGTAAAGAACCTACCTCTGATATCCTTCCTGTATCTCCCACCACGAACCCTATAGTTATGCCCCCTTGTAATAGCTCCATCCACCCGAGGAAATAGTCTTTGAACGTTCACTCTATCTATCCCCTTCATCATTTTATAAACCTCTATTAAGTCTCCCCTCAGCCTCCTCCGCTCCAGAGAGAACAGCCCCAGCTCCCTCAACCTTTCCTCATAAGACCTACCCTCCAAACCAGGCAGCATCCTGGTAAATCTCCTCTGCACTCTTTCCAGCGCTTCCACATCCTTCTTATAGTGAGGTGACCAGAACTGCACACAATATTCCAAATGTGGTCTCACCAAGGTCCTGTACAGTTGCAGCATAACCCCACGGCTCTTAAACTCTAACCCCCTGTTAATAAAAGCTAACACACTATAGGCCTTCTTCACAGCTCTATCCACTTGAGTGGCAACCTTTAGAGATCTGTGGATATGGACCCCAAGATCTCTCTGTTCCTCCACAGTCTTCAGAACCCTACCTTTGACCCTGTAATCCACATTTAAATTTGCCCTACCAAAATGAATCACCTCACATTTATCGGGGTTAAACTCCATTTGCCATTTTTCAGCCCAGCTTTGCATCCTATCTATGTCTCTTTGCAGCCTACAACAGCCCTCCACCTCATCCACTACTCCACCAATCTTGGTGTCATCAGCAAATTTACTGATCCACCCTTCAGCCCCCTCCTCTAAGTCATTAATAAAAATCACAAAGAGCAGAGGACCAAGCACTGATCCCTGCGGCACTCCGCTAGCAACCTGCCTCCAGTCCGAAAATAAATTGAAATGAAATGAATTCAGGAAAAGCTTGCGTGGGAATGTTGGAAAAGTTCCTTACCTGCCGCAGTGACAAAGGAGGGGATTAATTCATCTGTCAGGAGCGGTTCTGGGAGCTCTCGAAAGTATAATTTCAAAGTTCCAGCTACAACGTTGATATCAAGATCCTTCAGGCGGACCAAAGCATCCTTGGTATCTGTATCGATAGCACAGGAATAATTGGAAGTTTCAGAATGGTCTGTCAGTCCCTGGTCAACCCTCCGACCATCACATCACTTCCTCTGACCTTCAGAGGTCACAGTGTCAACCACAATCGAACAAGTCAACTCTCTAAATCCCAGCGAGACACCCACCCTCTGGGTTCATTGCTGAGGGAGCGCTGCACTGCGGGAGGGTCAGTGCTGAGGGAGCGCCGCACTGTGGGAGGGTCAGTGCTGAGGGAGCGCCGCACTGTGGGAGGGTCAGTGCTGAGGGAGCACCGCACTGTGGGAGGGTCAGTGCTGAGGGAGCGCCGCACTGTGGGAGGGTCAGTGCTGAGGGAGCGCCGCACTATGGGAGGGTCAGTGCTGAGGGAGCGCCGCACTGTGGGAGGGTGAGTGCTGAGGGAGCGCCGCACTGTGGGAGGGTCGGTGCTGAGGGAGCGCCGCACTGTGGGAGGGTCGGTGCTGAGGGAGCGCCGCACTGTGGGAGGGTCGGTGCTGAGGGAGCGCCGCACTGTGGGAGGGTCAGTGCTGAGGGAGCGCCGCACTGTGGGAGGGTCAGTGCTGAGGGAGCGCCGCACTGTGGGAGGGTCAGTGCTGAGGGAGCGCCGCACTGTGGGAGGGTCAGTGCTGAAGGAGTGCCGCACTGTGGGAGGGTCAGTGCTGAGGGAGCGCCGCACTGTGGGAGGGTCAGTGCTGAGGGAGCGCCGCACTGTGGGAGGGTCAGTGCTGAGGGAGTGCCGCACTGTGGGAGGGTCAGTGCTGAGGGAGCGTCGCACTGTGGGAGGGTCAGTGCTGAGGGAGCGCCGCACTGTGGGAGGGTCAGTGCTGAGGGAGCGCCGCACTGTGGGAGGGTCAGTGCTGAGGGAGCGCCGCACTGTGGGAGGGTCAGTGCTGAGGGAGCGCCGCACTGTGGGAGGGTCAGTGCTGAGGGAGCGCCGCACTGTGGGAGGGTCAGTGCTGAGGGAGCGCCGCACTGTGGGAGGGTCAGTGCTGAGGGAGCGCCGCACTGTGGGAGGGTCAGTGCTGAGGGAGCGCCGCACTGTGGGAGGGTCAGTGCTGAGGGAGCGCCGCACTGTGGGAGGGTCAGTGCTGAGGGAGCGCCGCACTGTGGGAGGGTCAGTGCTGAGGGAGCGCCGCACTGTGGGAGGGTCAGTGCTGAGGGAGCGCCGCACTGTGGGAGGGTCAGTGCTGAGGGAGCGCCGCACTGTGGGAGGGTCGGTGCTGAGGGAGCGCCGCACTGTGGGAGGGTCGGTGCTGAGGGAGCGCCGCACTGTGGGAGGGTCGGTGCTGAGGGAGCGCCGCACTGTGGGAGGGTCAGTGCAGAGGGAGCGCCGCACTGTGGGAGGGTCAGTGCTGAGGGAGCGCCGCACTGTGGGAGGGTCGGTGCTGTGGGAGCGCCGCACTGTGGGAGGGTCGGTGCTGAGGGAGCGCCGCACTGTGGGAGGGTCGGTGCTGAGGGAGCGCCGCACTGTGGGAGGGTCAGTGCTGAGGGAGCGCCGCACTGTGGGAGGGTCAGTGCTGAGGGAGCGCCGCACTGTGGGAGGGTCAGTGCTGAGGGAGCGCCGCACTGTGGGAGGGTCAGTGCTGAGGGAGCGCCGCACCGACAGACCTGTGGCTTCTATCAGGCCGACTACAGGCAGTGCTCTCATCCTTGTGGGATCTTGCTGTGCACCAAGTGACGCCAATATTCCCTGCCGGATAACTTTGAGAACAATCTCACTAAACGGACGTCCAGTGGCCCGTCTCTCCCTGGAACGGAAGAGTTTCCTCATCCAATCCTGTGGCTAATCGCACGTGCCCCACCCTCGCTGCGGACGCCTCAGCCATTCGACTGCAGAAGGCATCGCCGGCAAGCCCAAAATCGGCCGCGACGGTATGTGAAATGGTGGGGGGGGGCGTCACAGACAACCCGCGCGGACAATTCCTTCCAATTGTTACAAAGCTGCGGTGCATCCACTCCGTCCCCGCTCCGAGAACGAACCCCGAAACACCCCAAAGAGGAATATCTCGCCTGATAATCTGTAACAAGTGTGTGTGAGGAGGTGTGACCTGCTCTTCAGCGACCTCTACTTGTTAAATAAAAAATAACTCCCTGACACTCTCTCTGCAATCAACACCGAACAATTTATTTGTCTAACTAAGAGTGAGCAAATTAACGAATCTATTTACAAACCCAATAAATTCCTTCTGACTATGAACCCTTTCCAAATAAAACAAGATTCTAATGGAATGCTGTTCCGATACATACAGGTCGCCCTCATTATGTGTAGTGGTCCATTTTGGGAGGTCAAATGGGATGAAGGAGTATAATATAAAGGGAAAGACTCTTAGTAAGGTAGAGGATCAGAAGGACCTTGGGGTCCGGGTCCATAGGACTCTAAAATCGGCCCCGCAGGTGGAGGAGGTGGTTAAGAAGGCGTATGGTGTGCTGGCCTTTATCAATCGAGGGATTGAGTTTAGGAGTCCGGGGATAATGATGCAGCTATATAAGACCCTCGTCAGACCCCACTTGGAGTACTGTGCTCAGTTCTGGTCGCCTCATTACAGGAAGGATGTGGAAAAGACTGAAAGGGTGCGGAGGAGATTTACAAGGATGTTGCCTGGATTGAGTGGCATGCCTTATGAGGATAGGCTGAGGGAGCTCGGTCTTTTCTCCTTTGGAGAGACGTAGGATGAGAGGAGACCTAATAGAAGTGTATAAGATGTTGAGAGGCGTCGATCGGGTGGACTCTCAGAGGCTTTTTCCCAGGGTGGAAATGGCTGCTACGAGAGGTCACAGGTTTAAGGTGCTGGGGGGTAGGTACAGGGGAAATGTTCGGGGGAAGTTTTTCACACAGAGGGTGGTGGGCGAGTGGAATCGGCAGCCGTCAGTGGTGGTGGAGGCAAACTCAATAGGGTCTTTTAAGAGACTCCTGGATGAGTACATGGGACTTAATAGGATTGAGGGTTATAGGTAAGCCTATATATAAGCCTAGGTAGGTAGGGACATGACCAGCGCAACTTGTGGGCCAAAGGGCCTGTTTGTGCTGTAGTTTTTCTATGTTCTATTAACAAAGAAAATAGAATTGAGTCTCGCTCTGAATTACAACCAGGTTTTGTGCCCTCTGGGATATTCTGGGTTTCTCCGTTGAATCTTCTGTCGGAACGTGTCTCTTCTTTGGTATCTTTGCGATCCAGATGGTTCTCCCCGTGTTGATGAAGCTAATGAGAGCCAGCGATTCTCTCCCTCTGTCTCCCTCCCTCTCTCTCTCTCTAGATGAAGCTATGAAAGTCTTCTATTCCCTCTCTCTGGAGAGAGAGAGAGGGAGGGAGAGAGAGAGAGAGGGAATCGCTGGCTCTCATAGCTTCATCTAGAGAGAGAGAGGTGAGAGCTGTTAGCTCTGGAAGGTGGTAGTTGCCCTCTCTTTTTGTCCCACTGCCCCCCCCCCCCTCCCCCCCCGTTCTTCTCCACCCCTGGTGACATGTTAATATTTCCCCCAATAGAATAGGTTGTCAACACCGTCAGGTTTAAATTTAATAGGTTCTTGGTATCTAAGTGCCTGATTGCAATTCTCTTTGTGAGGAGTCTGCACGATTTCCCCGTGTCTGCGTGAGTTCTCTCTCTGTCTCCCTATCTCTGTCTGTCTCTCTCTCTCTGTCTGTCTCTCTCTCTTTGTCTCTCTCTGTCTCTGTCTCTCTCTCTCTCTCTGCCTCTCTCTGTCTCTCTCTCTGCCTCTCTCTCTCTGTCTCCCTATCTCTGTCTCTCTCTCTGTCTCCCTATCTCTGTCTCTCTCTCTGTCTCCCTATCTCTGTCTCTCTCTCTGTCTCCCTATCTCTGTCTCTCTCTCTGTCTCTCTATCTCTGTCTTTCTCTGTCTCCCTACCTCTGTATTTCTCTCTGTGTCTCTCTCTCTCTCTCTCTCTGTCTCTCTCTCTCTGTCTCTCGCTCTCTCTCTCTCGCTCTCTCTGTCTCGCTCTCTCTGTCTCTCTCTCTCTGTCTCTCTCTGTCTCTCTCTCTCTCCAGCTCTCTGTCTCTCTCTCTCTAGCTCTCTCTGTCTCTCTCTCTGTCTCTCTCTCTGTCTCTCGCTCTGTCTCTCGCTCTGTCTCTAGCTCTCTCTCTCTCTGTCTCTCTCTCTGTCTCTCTCTCTCTAGCTCTCTCTCTCTAGCTCTCTCTCTCTAGCTCTCTCTCTCTGTCTCTCTCTCTCTCGCTCTCTCTCTCTGTCTCTCTCTCTGTCTCTCCCTCTGTCTCTCTCTCTGTCTCTCTCTCTGTCTCTCGCTCTGTCTCTCTGTCTCTCTCTAGCTCTCTCTCTCTCTGTCTCTCTCTCTGTCTCTCTCTCTCTAGCTCTCTCTGTCTCTCTCTCAGTCTCTCTCTCTGTCTCTCGCTCTGTCTCTCGCTCTGTCTCTAGCTCTCTCTCTCTCTGTCTCTCTCTCTGTCTCTCTCTCTCTAGCTCTCTCTCTCTAGCTCTCTCTCTCTGTCTCTCTCTCTCTCGCTCTCTCTCTCTGTCTCTCTCTCTGTCTCTCCCTCTGTCTCTCTCTCTGTCTCTCTCTCTGTCTCTCGCTCTGTCTCTCGCTCTGTCTCTCTGTCTCTCTCTAGCTCTCTCTCTCTCTGTCTCTCTCTCTGTCTCTCTCTCTCTAG
>NW_027593844.1:0-26022 GCF_964213995.1 Mustelus asterias | reverse complement strand
CAGAGGGTGGTGGTTGATAGTAAATATTCATCATGGAGTGCGGTTACAAGTGGTGTACCTCAGGGATCTGTTTTGGGGCCACTGCTGTTTGTAATATTTATTAATGATCTGGATGAGGGTATAGTTGGGTGGATTAGCAAATTTGCTGATGACACCAAAGTCGGTGGTGTGGTAGACAGTGAGGAAGGGTGTCGTAGTTTGCAGGAAGACTTAGACAGGTTGCAAAGTTGGGCCGAGAGGTGGCGGATGGAGTTTAATGCGGAGAAGTGTGAGGTAATTCACTTTGGTAGGAATAACAGATGTGTTGAGTATAGGGCTAACGGGAGGACTTTGAATAGTGTGGAGGAGCAGAGGGATCTAGGTGTATGTGTGCATAGATCCCTGAAAGTTGGGAATCAAGTAGATAAGGTTGTTAAGAAGGCATATGGTGTCTTGGCGTTTATTGGTAGGGGGATTGAATTTAGGAGTCGTAGCGTTATGTTGCAACTGTACACAACTCTGGTGCGGCCGCACTTGGAGTACTGTGTGCAGTTCTGGTCCCCACATTACAGGAAGGATGTGGAGGCTTTGGAGAGGGTGCAGAGGAGGTTTACCAGGATGTTGCCTGGTATGGAGGGGAGATCCTATGAGGAGAGGCTGAGGGATTTGGGATTGTTTTCGCTGGAAAGGTGGCGGCTAAGAGGGGATCTTATTGAAACATATAAGATGATTAGAGGTTTAGATAGGGTGGATAGTGATAGCCTTTTTCCTCTGATGGAGAAATCCAGCACGAGGGGGCATGGCTTTAAATTGAGGGGGGGTAGTTATAGAACCGATGTCAGGGGTAGGTTCTTTACCCAGAGGGTGGTGAGGGATTGGAATGCCCTGCCAGCATCAGTAGTAAATGCGCCTAGTTTGGGGGCGTTTAAGAGATCCGTAGATAGGTTCATGGACGAAAAGAAATTGGTTTAGGTTGGAGGGTCACAGTTTTTTTTTAACTGGTCGGTGCAACATCGTGGGCCGAAGGGCCTGTTCTGCGCTGTAATGTTCTATGTTCTATGTTCTATTTACCCTGTACGTTCTACTTTGGTTTGTCCTTCCAAAGTGCAATATCTCACACTTGTCTGCGTTAAATTCCATTTGCCATTTTTCAGCCCATTTTTCTAGTTGGTCCAAATCCCTCTGCAAGCTTTGAAAACCTTCCTCACTGTCCACTACACCTCCAATCTTTGTATCATCAGCATATTTGCTGACCCAATTTGCTGACCCAATCTCATCAGGTGTTGGTTCATTCCAAGTCCAGTTTTCACCCCGAAAAGGCTGTCCTTTGTAACAGGCTATCCAACAATGCAGCAAAGGCCAATTCTGTCAGCACGTGAAACTCTGCCTGATATTTCCCTTTTCACTCAAAGGTAGGTCCAGTCAAATGTGGTGTGTTCCTGGAGACCAGGAAACAAGATTGTAGTGACTCAGGACTGGAAAGGAACATCGTTTCTTCACAATGCACCATAAAAGGGCGGCAGGGTGGCGCAGTGGTTAGCACTGCTGCCTCTCAGCGCCAAGGACACGGGTTCGATTCCTGGCTCGGGTCACTGTCTGTGCGGAGTCTGCACGTTCTCCCCGTGTCTGCGTGGGTTTCCTCCGGGTGCTCCAATTTCCTCCCACACTCCAAAAGACATGCTGGTTAGGTTGGATGGATCGGCCATGATAAATTGCCCCTGTCCAGGACTGACAGGTAATTAGACAGGGATAGGGCCTGGGTGGAATAGTTGTCAGTGCAGACTCGATGGGTCGAATGGCCTCCTTGTGCACTGTAGGGATTCTATGAGTCTGTGCCTATCATTCAGCAGACCCAGTCCTGGGCCTGCCTTATAAAATCCTCAGGCAGTGAGTTCCAGCCGGGCAGGCACTGCCTGTTACCAGGGGAACTCAACAAGCTCCCCAGGGAGATCAGTGATTCCCCATGGACCATGTGGAGGTTCCCACACACACCTTCTGGTCTCCGTAACTCAGCGCCACACGGCTCACGCCACGGACACGCCACATGCCACACGCCACGGACACGCCACATGGCTCACGCCACATGGCTCACGCCACATGGCTCACGCCACATGGCTCACGCCACATGGCTCACGCCACATGGCTCACGCCACATGGCTCACGCCACATGGCTCACGCCACATGGCTCACGCCACGGACACGCCACACGGCTCACACCACGGACACGCCACACGGCTCACACCACGGACACGCCACACGGCTCACACCACGGACACGCCACACGGCTCACACCACGGACACGCCACACGCCACACACCACGGACACGCCACACGGCTCACACCACGGACACGCCACACGGCTCACACCACGGACACGCCACACGGCTCACACCACGGACATGCCACACGGCTCACACCACGGACATGCCACACGGCTCACACCACGGACACGCCACACGGCTCACACCACGGACACGCCACACGGTTACACCATGGACATGCCACACGGCTCACACCACGGACATGCCACACGGCTCACACCACAGACACGCAAGCGTCCAGTTGGCGCAGTAATAACACACTCCTCAGTGAGGCTGAGATGGTTTGGAGGTTATCACAGTTCTGGAATGGATGGATTGATCTCCCTGTGAGGCTCATTGAGTACGTGTTCCCCTGTCCACCTCGGTGGGAACCACAGGGGCGTCCAACAGAGGATTTAAAACCTTATCTAAGTATCAGGAGTCGAGTACAGAAGATGGCATCATCGCGTGGGGAGCCCGGGTGCTTGTCCCACGTCCAGACCAGCGACCAATACTTCAAAAATCGTACAACAGCCACCCAGGAATTTCCAAGATGCAAATGCTCTCGAGAAGCTATTCCTGGTGGCCTGGCAGAGACAATGATATCAAATGTTTGGCGATCAGTGACTAGTGGTGTGCCTCAGGGAGCAGTGTTGGGACCGCAGTTGTTTACGATTTACATCAATGATTTGGAGTTGGGGACCAAGTGTAGTGTGTCAAAATTCGCAGATGACTCTAAGATGAGTGGAAGAGCAAAGTGTGCAGAGGATGCTGAAAGTCTGCAAAGGGATATAGATAGTCTAAGTGAGTGGACGAGGGTCTGGCAGATGGAGTACAATGTTGGTAAATGTGAGGTCATTCATTTTGGTCGGAATAACAGCAAAATGGATATTATTTAAATGGTAAAAAATTGCAGCATGCTGCTGTGCAGAGGGACCTGGGTGTCCTTGTGCAGGAATCACAAGGAGTTGGTTTGCAGGTGCAGCAGGTAATTAAGAAGGCAAATGGAATTTTGTCATTCATTCATTAAAAATTTATTATTAGTCACAAGTAAGGCTTACATTAACACTGCAATGAAGTTACTGTGAAATTCCCCTAGTCGCCACAGTCTGGCACCTGTTCGGGTCAATGCACCCTAACCTGCAAGTCTTTCAGACTGTGGGAGGAAACCGGAGCACCCGGAGGAAACCCACGCAGACACGGGGAGAACGTGCAGACTCTAAACAGACAGTGACCCAAGCCGGGAATCGAACCTGCTGTGAGGAGCAGTGCTAACCACTGTGCCATTTCATTGCTAGAGGGATGGAGTTTAAAAACAGCAAGGTTATGCTGCAGCTGTATAAGGTGCTGGTGAGGCCACACCTGGAGTACTGTGTACAGTTTTGGTCTCCTTACTTGAGAAAGGATATACTGGCACTGGAGGGGGTGCAGAGGAGATTCACTAGGTTGATTCCAGAGTGAGAGGGTTGGCTTATGAGGAGAGACTGAGTAGACCGGGACTATACTCATTGGAATTCAGAAGAATGAGGGGGGATCTTATGGAAACATATAAGATTATGAAGGGAAGAGATAAGATAGAAGCAGGGAAGTTGTTTCCACTGGCAGGTGAAACTAGAACTAGGGGGCATAGCCTCAAAATAAGGGAGAGCAGATTTAGGACTGAGCCGAGGAGGAACTTCTTCACCCAAAGGATGAGGGGTGGCCTAATAGAGGTGTATAAAGTTATGAAAGGCATAGATAGGGTGAACGGTGGGAAGCTTTTCCCCAGGTCGGTGGTGACGTTCACAAGGGGTCATAGGTTCAAGGTGAGGGGGGGTGGGGTGGGAGGTTTAACACGGATATCAGACGGACATATGTTACACAGAGGGTGGTGGGGGCCTGGAATGCGCTGCCAGGCAAGGTGGTGGAGGCGGACACGCTGGGAACGTTTAAGACTTATCGAGATAGCCACATGAACGGAGTGGGAATGGAGGGATACAAAAGAATGGTCTAGTTTGGACCAGGGAGCGGCGCGGGCTTGGAGGGCCGAAGGGCCTGTTCCTGTGCTGTATTGTTCTTTGTTCTTTGTTGTGAATCTGTGGGAATTCACTGCCCAATGAAGCAGTTGAGGCTACCTCATTGAATGTTTTTAAGACAAGGATAGATTTTTGAACAGTAAAGGAATTAAGGGTTATGGTGAGCGGGCGGGTAAGTGGAGCTGAGTCCACAAAAAGATCAGCCATGATCTTATTGAATGGCGGTGCAGGCTTCAGGGGCCGAATGGCCTACTCCCGCTCCTAGCTCTTGTGTAAAACCTGATCAAGTGGTGCCAAACGTGCCAGGAAAGCCAGAAGCAGCAGCCTCGATGCACCCTGGGGAATGGTGAGGGCAACCCTGGCTAAGAGTACATGCAGACTTTGCACAGCCACTTCTCATAGAATCCCTACATTGCAGAAGGAGACCATTTGGCCCATCAGGTCTGCACTGACTTTCCGACAGATCTTCCCACACAGACCCTATCCCCATCATCCCATGTATTGGCCCCATTAATCCCCCTAACCTACACATCTTTGGACACTAAGGGACAATTTAGCACGGCCAATCCACCTAACCTGCACATCTTTGGAATGTGGGAGGAAACCAGAGCACCCGGAGGAAACCCACGCAGACACGGGGAGAATGTGCAGACTCCACACAGACAGTGACCCAAGCTGGGAATCGAACCTGGGTCCCTGGTGCCGTGAGGCAGCAGTTGAGGAGAAACTGCGCCACCCATAAGCTCCAGGTTTTTAATTCGCATCGACACCCATTCAAAATGGATCGACGCACGCAACGGACGGTCTCTCCAGCCTCTTACAATACTAAAGAACAAAGAAAGGTGCAGCACAGGAGCGGGGCCCTCCGAGCCTGCGCCAATCATGATGCCCTAACTAAAAAAACCTGCCCCTACTCGGTCCATATCCCTCTATTCATGTACTCATTGTATTTCGGGACCCATCCCATTATTCCGTAGAGAAATTCAGTTAATCTTTTAGTACGCATGGTATACCCGAGGTTTTTGTGGCAGACAATGAGACCCTGTTTACCAGCAGAGTGTTTCAGGCCTTCACGAGTACAAACAGAGTAAGGAACATCTGCACAGCACCCAATGGTGATGAGACCACAGGCAAAAAGCTGGAGAAGGCCCTATCATCACGTGAGTACGAGTTCCCCTGGTAGCAGGCAGTAGCCTGCCCAGCTAGAACTCACTACCTGAGTCTTCTATAAGGCAGGCCCAGGACTGGGCCTGCTGAACTGTAGGCAGGGATTGGTGTGTATACACCATGGTAGTGGTTTTACTTTGCCTTCTGTAAATAAACTATGTTCCTTTCCAGTCTGGCTTCCTGAGTTATTACCACGATTCAGGCTAACACATTGAGTGCGGTGCTGAGGGGGTGCTACACCCGTCAGAGGGGCTGTCATTCAAGGGCAACCCAAGAGGTCCCACACCATTGTTGAAAGAAGTGTTGGGGAATTCTCCCCAGTGTTCTGGAGTTAAGATTTATTCCTGAATCAACATCGCTGGAATGAATACCTGGTGGTTAGTGCGTTGCTGTTTGTGAGGATTGCTAGCAGAGGGTGGTGTTTCCTACATTACGAATGACTGCACCTTCTAAAGTGTCTGACTGATCGCAAAACTCACTGGGACATCCCCAGGGTTTGGAAAGACGCGCTACAAACACGGTTGTTTTTGTCGTTGGAAGGATCTCGGGTTGCAGTGACAGCTGTGGTAGATGGGAGAGAGGGAGGCATTAGGATCGGTGTTGTATCCAATCCCAACATGAAACTGGCCAGGGCGGGAGTGACAAAAATCACTCTGCTCTGTGTCAGGAAGTCACCCAAAGCCAGGTAGAGTTTGAGTCTGTTACGAAGGGGGAATTCACGGTGTCTCAAGTGGGTAATTAAATCGGTTTACAGGCTGCCTGGGGAGTGTGGCATAACAACTTAAACAAAAAAAACATCTGCAGTCTATACAACGTCAGACTTCTCTGGAGAACACGTGGGGCTGTCAGGGAGTGAGATTTGGACAGTTCGTCGGAATTGGGGGGGGGGGGGGGGGTGGGGGATGTGTGTGTGTGGGGGGGGGGTTGTATGTGTGGGGGACGTTGTCTACGTGTGGGGGGGGGGAATGTGTGTGTGTGTGGGTTGTATGTGTGGGGGTTGTATGTGTGGGGGACGTGGTCTACGTGTGGGGGGGGGGAATGTGTGTGTGTGTGTGTGTGTGGGTTGTATGTGTGGGGGTTGTATGTGTGGGGGATGTGGTCTACGTGTGGGGGGGGAATGTGTGTGTGTGTGGGTTGTATGTGTGGGGGTTGTATGTGTGGGGGACGTGGTCTACGTGTGGGGGGGGGGAATGTGTGTGTGTGTGGGTTGTATGTGTGGGGGTTGTATGTGTGGGGGTTGTGGTCTATGTGTGTGTGTGGGGGGGGGGGGGACACAGAGACAGGGTATCACAGCTGAAGCATGAATGTCCAGTGTATGGATTCCTGACACTAAACAAACCCAGCAAGGACAGCAAGCTGGTATCTGACCCTCGTCAATCCTGACACCACGGGGACGTTCCGGCCGCGGTCAGATCCATCTCAACAACTCGTGGACTCTCATTCGCCAGATTCTCACCTCTGCCTCGCTTCCCGCAAGCCTCACCGTGTGGGGGGGTCGTGGACTGATTGCAGTTAAGGTGGGAAGGGAGAGAGAGCTCCCCACTGCCCTTGGCCTGTGACATATTACAGTGAGAAGCCTCACAACGCCAGGTTAAAGTCCAACAGGTTTATTTGGTAGCACGAGCTTTCGGAGCGCTGCCCCTTCATCACGGAGTCAGGGAGTGGGATTTGGATAGTTTGTCGGAATTGCGGTGAGTGGTGGGGGGGGGGAAACAGAGAGACACTCACCTTATGAAGAAGCAGCGCTCCGAAAGTTCGTGCTACCAAATAAACCTGTTGGACTTTAACCTGGTGTGAGACTACTTACTGTGCCCACCCCAGTCCAACGCAGGCTGCAAGATAGAGAAACATTGCTCCACCCTGCGAGTCTAAACTCCACAGCAGTTTCCTTCCACCCCCTCATCTCCACCCATCACCACATCCTTCCATTCCTTCTTCCCCTGTGTTTATATCCAGCTTCCCTCTTCACTACAGCAACACCATTCACCTCAAGCACTGGCTACGGGAGTGATCTCCACATTCTCCCCACTCACTGCAAACCAAACTAGTTACCCAGCTGTAACCCAGTCAAGGTGCATCACTCCTTCCCCTTTTCCCTGGAGTGACGGCAGAGCGGGAGAGAACTCCTTATTCCTGATGCCCAACAGAGGGAAGGATGAGCAGATAAATCCCTAAAAATACAAACCTCCTCGGCTCACCAACGAGGTCAACGGGATGGGCCATCTCCACCAATCAAACACCAGCGTCTGGGCCATCTCCACCAATCAAACACCAGCGTCTGGGCCATCACCACCAATCAAACACCAGCATCTGGGCCATCTCCACCAATCAAACACCAGCACCTGGGCCATCTCCACCAATCAAACACCAGCACCTGGGCTATCTCCACCAATCAAACACCAGCACCTGGGCCATCTCCACCAATCAAACACCAGCGTCTGGGCCATCTCCACCAATCAAACACCAGCACCTGGGCCATCTCCACCAATCAAACACCAGCGTCTGGGCTATCTCCACCAATCAAACACCAGCGTCTGGGCCATCTCCACCAATCAAACACCAGCGTCTGGGCCATCTCCACCAATCAAACACCAGCACCTGGGCCATCTCCACCAATCAAACACCAGCGTCTGGGCCATCTCCACCAATCAAACACCAGCGTCTGGGGTTAAAGGAGGAAGTGTTGGTCCAATTGGACACTACACTACCCAGTGTTGTTTATAAAACATGTCCCAAAGTACTTCACTGGGCCAGAAACCAGACAAAGCCTAACACTGAGGCACATTCCGAGATACTAGCGACAGGTGACCAAAAGCTCGGTTGGTTTTAAGGAGGTTCTTAAAGGAGAGAGTGTTGTGGGGCGATTCAAGGAGGGAATTCCAGAGCTCGTGGTCCCCCGGCAGCTGAAGGCACGGCCGCCAATGGTGGAGCGATGGGAATCGGGGGATGCTCAAGAGGCCGGAATTGGAGGAGCGCGGAGATCGCAGAGGGTTGTAGCAGCTGGAGGGGGTTACAGAGATAGGGAGGCGGTGTAGGGGGCTGGAGGAGGTTACAGAGATAGGGAGGGGTGTAGGGGGCTGGAGGAGGTTACAGAGATAGGGAGGCGGTGTAGGGGGCTGGAGGAGGTTACAGAGATAGGGAGGTGGTGTAGGGGGCTGGAGGAGGTTACAGAGATAGGGAGGGGGTGTAGGGGGGTGGAGGGGGTTACAGAGATAGGGAGGGTGTGTAGGGGCTGGAGGAGGTTACAGAGATAGGGAGGCGGTGTAGGGGGCTGGAGGAGGTTACAGAGATTGGGAGGCGGTGTAGGGGGCTGGAGGAGGTTACAGAGATAGGGAGGCGGTGTAGGGGGCTGGAGGAGGTTACAGAGATAGGGAGGGGGTGTAGGGGGCTGGAGGAGGTTACAGAGATATGGAGGGGGTGTAGGGGGCTGGAGGAGGTTACAGAGATAGGGAGGGGGGAAGGAGCTGGAGGAGGTTACAGCGAAAGGGAGGGGGTGGTAGGGGCTGGAGGAGGTTACAGAGATAGGGAGGGGGTGTAGGGGGCTGGAGGAGGTTACAGAGATAGGGAGGAGGTGTAGGGGGCTGGAGGAGGTTACAGAGATAGGGAGGCGGTGTAGGGGCTGGAGGAGGTTACAGTGATAGGGAGGGGGTGTAGGGGGCTGGAGGAGGTTACAGAGATAGGGAGGGGGTGTAGGGGGCTGGAGGAGGTTACAGAGAGAGGGAGGGGGTGTAGGGGCTGGAGGAGGGAGGGGGGAAGGAGCTGGAGGAGGTTACAGCGATAGGGAGGGGGTGTAGGGGCTGGAGGAGGTTACAGAGATAGGGAGGGGCTGGAGGAGGTTACAGAGATAGGAAGGGGGGAAGGAGCTGGAGGAGGTTACAGCGATAGGGAGGGGGTGTGGGGGCTGGAGGAGGTTACAGAGATAGGGAGGGGGTGTAGGGGCTGGAGGAGGTTACAGAGATAGGGAGGGGGGAAGGAGCTGGAGGAGGTTACAGAGATAGGGAGGGGGTGTAGGGGCTGAAGGAGATTAGAGATAGGGAGGGGGTGTAGGGACTGGGGTAGGTTACAGAGATAGGGAGGGGGTGTACGGGCTGAAGGAGGTTAGAGAGAGAGGGAGAGGGTGTAGAGGTTGGAGGAGGTTACAGAGATAGGGAGGGGGTGTAGGGGCTGGAGGAGGTTACAGAGATGGGGAGGGGGTGTAGGGGCCGGAGGAGGTTATAGAGATAGGGAGGGGGTGTAGGGGCCGGAGGAGGTTACAGCGATAGGGAGGGGTGTAGGGGCCGGAGGAGGTTATAGAGATAGGGAGGGGGTGTAGGGGCTGGAGGAGGTTACAGAGATAGGGAGGGGGTGTAGGGGCTGAAGGAGATTAGAGATAGGGAGGGGGTGTAGGGGCTGGAGGAGGTTACAGAGATAGGGAGGGGGTGTAGGGGCTGGAGGAGGTTACAGAGATAGGGAGGGGGTGTAGGGGCTGAAGGAGGTTACAGAGATAGGGAGGGGGTGTAGGGGCTGGAGGAGGTTACAGAGATGGGGAGGGGGTGTAGGGGCCGGAGGAGGTTACAGCGATAGGGAGGGGGTGTAGGAGGTTACAGAGATAGGGAGGGGGTGTAGAGGCTGGAGGAGGTTACAGAGATAGGGAGGGGGTGTAGGGGCTGGAGGAGGTTACAGAGATAGGGAGGGGGTGTAGGGGCTGGAGGAGGTTACAGAGATAGGGAGGGGGTGTAGGGGCTGGAGGAGGTTACAGAGATAGGGAGTGGGTGTAGGGGCCGGAGGAGGTTATAGAGATAGGGAGGGGGTGTAGAGGCTGGAGGAGGTTACAGAGATAGGGACGGGGTCTAGGGGCTGGAGGTGGTTACAGAGATAGGGAGGGGGTGTAGGGACTGCAGGAGGTTACAGAGATAGGGAGGGGGTGTAGGGGCTGGAGGAGGTTACAGAGATAGGGAGGGGGTGTAGGGGCCGGAGGAGGTTATAGAGATAGGGAGGGGGTGTAGGGGCTGGAGGAGGTTACAGAGATAGGGAGGGGGTGTAGAGGCTGGAGGAGGTTACAGAGATAGGGAGGGGGTGTAGGGACCGGAGAAGGTTACAGAGATAGGGAGGGGGTGTAGGAGGTTACAGAGATAGGGAGGGGGTGTAGAGGCTGGAGGAGGTTTCAGAGATAGGGAGGGGGTGTAGGGGGCTGGAGGAGGTTACAGAGATAGGGAGGGGGTGTAGGAGGTTACAGAGATGGGGAGGGGGTGTAGGGGCTGGTGGAGGTTACAGAGATAGGGAGGGGGTGTAGGGGGCTGGAGGAGGTTACAGAGATAGGGAGGGGGTGTAGGGGGCTGGAGGAGGTTACAGAGATAGGGAGGGGGTGTAGGGGCTGGAGGAGGTTACAGAGATAGGGAGGGGGTGTAGGGGCTGGAGGAGGTTACAGAGATAGGGAGGGTGAAGCCATTAAGGGATTTGAACAGGAGGATACAGATTAAAATGAAACATCAAGCTGAACTGTAGACATTGGGGACTGTTAATCTGGATTGACGAAGACGGACAGACACACACACACACACCACGATGTAGATCACTCCGATATGTAGACTATCCCAGGCTCGGATTTAAAAACTACTTCAAGAGGGTGATGCAGGTTAATAAAAGAAGATTTGCAGAGAGGAAGCTTTTACCTGCCGTATTTCGGAGCCCATCGCCAGCTACCCTGCCAGCTGCAATATCCACAGGTTCGGAGGGAGCTTGGGGTCTCTGCTCTGATTTCTCCTGGGAGACGCTGGGAGGTACACCAACATTGGGATGTGCTGGAGGAGGTGGAGGCCTTTTGACAGCTCCCTGCTGTTCAATCCCAGTCTGTGGCTTGGGAAGCTCTGCTTGGGGAGATGGTTTGCCCTCATCCTCCTTGACCCTGCTAGCCTGAGCTGCTGGAATGAAGCTCTCTCCATCTGTGTCTCCTGGGATTTTCGCTGGAGAGGGGCTGCCCTTCAGGGGCTCCGTCACCCCCGCCGGGGCCTTCAGAGGCTCCGTCACTCCAGCCGGGTTCTTCAGGGGGTCCGTCACCCTGGCTGGGGTCTTCAGAGGCTCCGTCACCCCCGCCGGGGCCTTCAGAGGCTCCGTCACCCCCGCTGGGGTCTTCAGAGGCTCCGTCACCCCCGCCGGGGTCTTCAGAGGGTCTGTCATCACCGCTGGGGTCTTCAGAGGGTCCGTCACCCCCGCCGGGGTCTTCAGAGGCTCCGTCACCCCCGCCGGGGTCTTCAGAGGCTCCGTCACCCCCGCCGGGGTCTTCAGAGGCTCCGTCACCCCCGCCGGGGTCTTCAGAGGCTCCGTCACCCCCGCCGGGGTCTTCAGAGGGTCCGTCACCCCCGCCGGGGTCTTCAGAGGGTCCGTCACCCCCGCTGGGGTCTTCAGAGGGTCTGTCACCACCGCTGGGGTCTTCAGAGGGTCTGTCACCACCACTGGGGTCTTCAGAGGGTCAGTCACCCCCGCCGGGGTCTTCAAAGGCACCGTCACCCCCGCTGGGGTCTTCAGAGGGTCTGTCACCACCGCCGGGGTCTTCAGAGGGTCAGTCACCCCCACCGGGGTCTTCAGAGGGTCAGTCACCCCCGCCGGAGTCTTCAGGGGGTCCGTCACCCCCGCTGGGGTCTTCAGAGGCTCCGTCACCCTGGCCGGAGTCTTCAGGGGGTCCGTCACCCTGGCCGGGGTCTTCAGAGGCTCCGTCACCCCCGCTGGGGTCTTCAGAGGCTCCGTCACCCTGGCCGGAGTCTTCAGAGGCTCCGTCACCCCCGCTGGGGTCTTCAGAGGCTCCGTCACCCTGGCCGGAGTCTTCAGAGGCTCCGTCACCCCCGCTGGGGTCTTCAGAGGGTCCGTCACCCTGGCCGGAGTCTTCAGAGGGTCCGTCACCCCCGCTGGGGTCTTCAGAGGGTCCGTCACCCTGGCCGGAGTCTTCAGAGGGTCCGTCACCCCCGCTGGGGTCTTCAGAGGGTCCGTCACCCTGGCCGGAGTCTTCAGAGGGTCCGTCATCCCCACCGGGGTCTTGAGGGGGTCCGTCACCCCCGCCGGGGTCTTCAGAGGCTCCGTCACCCCCGCCGGGGTCTTCAGAGGCTCCGTCATCCCCGCCGGGGTCTTCAGAGGCTCCGTCACCCCCGGCGGGGTCTTCAGAGGGTCCGTCACCCCCGCTGGGGTCTTCAGAGGCTCCGTCACCCCCGCCGGGGTCTTCAGAGGCTCCGTCACCCCCGCCGGGGTCTTCAGAGGGTCAGTCACCCCCGCCGGGGTCTTCAGAGGGTCAGTCACCCCCGCCGGGGTCTTCAGAGGGTCTGTCACCCCCGCCGGGGTCTTCAGAGGGTCAGTCACCCCCGCCGGGGTCTTCAGAGGGTCAGTCACTCCCGCCGGGGTCTTCAGAGGGTCAGTCACCCCCGCCGGGGACTTCAGAGGGTCCGTCACCCCCGCCGGGGTCTTCAGAGGGTCAGTCACTCCCGCCGGGGTCTTCAGAGGGTCAGTCACCCCCGCCGGGGTCTTCAGAGGGTCCGTCACCCCCGCTGGGGTCTTCAGAGGGTCAGTCACTCCCGCCGGGGTCTTCAGAGGGTCAGTCACTCCCGCCGGGGTCTTCAGAGGGTCAGTCACCCCCGCCGGGGTCTTCAGAGGGTCAGTCACCCCCGCCGGGGTCTTTAGGGGGTCAGTCACCCCTGCCGGGTCCTTGAAGGGCTGTGTCACCCCAGGCGTTGACTTGACAATAAGGGCTGGAGTTTTGACGAGTACGGGTGTGGACCGGACGATGACCGAGTGGGTTTGAACTGCTTGTGGAGCCACGGCCTTCACTTCCCCCAGAATGTGCTCCCTCTGCACTGTCGAGCGACGGATCATCTCCTGCAGAGGGGAAGAACCTTCATTCATGGAAAGGTCCTCCGTATCGACACGGTCAGCCAGAGCTCGAGTGTCCATTAAACATGGAGTGGCAGAGGGAGCAGCTGGAGGCAGGTCAGGATGGCCCACGGGGGACGAGGCTGCTGAGCTCTCGGAGCTACATTCTGGCCCACGTCTGTCCATTTCTTCCACTGTAGGTTTTTGCTGATCAAACGGGAGCTGGTCAGAGGCAGGGGGAGAAGGGGAAGGGGACATTTCTGAACCTGAAGATGCCATTTCTCCAACAGTCACCTTTGTCTGATCGCCGTGCTCCTCCCTGGTGTGAGCCAGTTCAGGTGAAACTTCCGGCTGTTTTCCCTTCCCTTCAGCAGCTCTGGGTGGTTGCCTTACAGACACACCCTGTCCCTCGCTGGGCGCCAGGGTCTCCGTAACGTTTATTACTGGGACCAAGACAAGTTTCTCAAGACCACTCGAGTCAGAGACCACCTCCTTTTCATTCTTGTCTCTCTGTCCTGCAGAGCCACGTACTGGACCTGGCTTCAGATCCTCAATAACTGTATCATCCGATTCCCCAGAACTATCCACCTCCATGGTCTCCAGTGCTTCAGGGAGGACACGAGCAAGAACTCCCCCTGCTTGAGTTTGCAAGCTCCCCTGGCTTGGAGCAGATTCTTCACGTGATTGGGAAGATTTTGGAGCAGTAAAAATCTTTGTCTCCTCTTCCAGGTACCAGGAGTCATCTGTCCGGCTTCTGGGTGAGATCTCTGCTAAGAATGGACTGCTCGTGTCTGCCAGATCAATCGGATGCTCCTCTGCAACACCTGCTGGAGTTCTGATGGATTCAGTCATTCGCACTGATGTCTCCTGAACCTTGTCTGGAGCAGGCTTCGGAGGCAAATCAGTGCAAACCTTTCCAGGGGACAGTTCAGCAGCTCCAGCTGTACTGGCTGGCTCCATCGCCCTGCCTGAAGGATGCTGGGCCAAGTTCATTTCAAGATCACAGATGGGTTTCCCTTTATCCCGTGGCTCAACAGACAGGTCCCAAGGATTAGAATTAGAAAAGTTGTTAACTGGCCCACTAACAGAAGGTTCAAAGCTTTTGAAAGCCACTTGCATGGATGATGACTTCACATCTTCTTCAATGATGTTTGGCTTGAAGGCATCTCCTCTTTTGGTCTTGCTCTGTCCGTCATGAACCTCCTCCAGAGTGTCTGCTCGATTGTGAGATAGGCTGCTTGTCTTCAAGTCATCAGACTTTTGTCCAATAGCAGCAGTGCCTTCAGCTTTGGTTCTGGATGTCATTTCAGCCAATGAGCTTCTTTCAGCGCCTCCAGCGAAGAGAAAAGGCTTCTTTGGCCCTTCCAAATCCACCCTGTGCTCATCCAAAGTCAACAAGGGCTCCAAGGTTTCTTCTTCACACGTTCCCTTCTCTTGCATTTCAGTAAGAAGTTCAAAAGGAGAGTCAGGACTGAGCCTTTCCAAGGAATCCTCTTCCTGCGAGGAGTCAATGGAAGAAGGATCACTTTTTGCTGCTTCCCCAGGAACTTGCTCTCTCTCAGTCCCAGGCTGTCCTCTTACTTCTGTTGCCCCTCCTGCTGGCACCTGTCGACTTTCCTGCTTCCCAAATATCAGCTCAGGCTGCCTCATCCAACTGTAATCATCAAAGACGCTTCCAGGGGCAGGGCCTCTCAACACTGCCACGTTCTCGGATTCACTGCCGAAGCCCTGAATGAACTCAGCTCCCAGAGGTTCCTTCGCCAGGTCCGATACGGCGGTCTTATTCGATGGCTGGGTCAAGGCAGGAGATTGGCCTTGAGTCAAGAGAACAGCAGAGGTGGTAACAGTGCTGGCCTGGGACAGAGAGCCGAGAGGGGAAGGTGGAAAAGGCCCCAGCGACCCCGAAACGCTCACACAGCTGGGCTGGTCAGAGAGGAGCGTTTGGAGATGCGCCGATCTCTCTGTGAGCAGACAGCAAGAGAAATTCAGAAAAACCATCAAACAGACAAACCAGTCTTGCAGCATGCAATACTCAGCGGGAAGGGGGGGGGAACAGAAGTGATCTCAGCAGCCATGCATGGGAAGGATACTTGGCTTGCAATACTTTCACAACAGCAATGCAACAATCTGACAGAATGCTTGCCCTTTGCGGGACCAGATAGGGAGGAACAGGACGGCAACTAAAAATAACAGAAAACTAAAGGAAGACAAAAAAAAAACAAGACAACATTGCAGCCACTGAGCGGGCAATGGAACTTAGTGAAAAGGATGTGTCTCATTGGATAATCCTTCGCCTTTTGAAAGGGCATTGTCACCACTGACCAAACACAGGTCCTTCTGCCCCCACCCCACCCCACTCCCCCCCCCCCCCCCCCCCCCACCCCCACCCCCTTCCCCACACAGCAGGTACGTCCAACATTGCATTACAGGAACACCAGGCTGGAGACAATCCCCTTTAAAATGGCCCATCAAATCATCCCAACAGACGCACAAAGCAAAACAAAGCCAAACAGTTTGGAGTGGAGAAAGTGTCTCCTCAAACTCTACCAATTCTGCACAATAGCCCGTGGTCTCCACCTGAACATTTCAGCTGCGATAGTCAGTAGCTCCCACTCTGTCACTGTGTCCCCCCATTGCGAGGGGACGGTGCTATTCTGGTATATGTTTAAGGTGAGGGTGGTTTAAGAGTCAGTGTTTTATGAGAAAAGAGTTGATTTATCTGGGAAAACATGCAGCAGAAGGCGGAGAGCAGGATAATAACTGATTTTAGCGGGGGGGGGGAGGGGTGTGTGTTGCTTTGTAGAGTTAATGGACCTTTTGTTGATTTAGGTTCTGCTGGGATTTTAGACTAGGTGTGCAGGGTCGTGGGAGTTTGATTGACAGGGACAGAGTCACGTGCTGGGGGCTAAGTTCCAGTGTCCTCTGTGGAAGGATGCACAAAGCCTGGGCTCACCCACTGGGCGAAACTCCTTTCAAAACCAGTCAGAATGTATATGCAAGGGACTGGATGGAAATTTGGTAAACAGAAGGGGGAGGTTGAACTTGCCTTCAGAGACAGGGTTAGAGGAAGAAACCATATCTGAAAGATATAAAAGTTACAGATGGTTAGGCCAGGAGGGAATGGATAAGAGAGGCTGAGTCAGGTATCAGGGTAAAACACACAACCTCCAGAGAGATTCCTCTTCCCCTACACCTCTCCCCCAGCCCTCAGTACAGAAAGGATTGGAAATAGCCCTCCCCTTGGAGTATACTACATCTTCCCTGGTCGCTACTGGTTACTGATACCCTCAGAATATAGCAGGTCAGAGGCTGGGAATCCTGCGGTGAGTAACTCACCTCCTGATCCCCCAAAAGCCTGTTCACCATCAAAGAACAAAGAACAAAGAAAATTACAGCACAGGAACAGGCCCTTCGGCCCTCCAAGTCTGCACCGACCATGCTGCCCCGACTGAACTAAAACCCCCTACCCTTCCGGGGACCATATCCCTCTATTCCCATCCTATTCATGTACTTGTCAAGACGCCCCTTAAAAGTCACTACCGTATCCGCTTCCACTACCTCCCC
Source organism: Mustelus asterias (assembly GCF_964213995.1). NCBI lineage: Eukaryota > Metazoa > Chordata > Chondrichthyes > Carcharhiniformes > Triakidae > Mustelus > Mustelus asterias. The sequence goes on along the minus strand of NW_027593844.1, from coordinate 9,164 downwards.
CGGCAGTGAGTTCCAGGCACCCACCACCCTCTGTGTAAAAAATCTGCCTCGTACATCTCCTTTAAACCTTGCCCCTCGCACCTTAAACCTGTGCCTCCCTCGTAATTGACTCTTCCACCCTGGGAAAAAGCTTCTGACTATCCACTCTGTCCATGTCTCTCATAATCTTGTAGACTTCTATCAGGTCGCCCCTCAACCTCCATCGCTCCAGTGAGAACAAACCAAGTTTCTCCAACCTCTCCTCATAGCTAATGCCCTCCATACCAGGCAACATCCTGGTAAATCGTTTCTGTCCCCTCTCCAAAGCCTCCTACAAGGCACAAGTCAGGAGTGTGATGGAATACTCCCCACTTGCCTGGATGGGCGCAGCTCCAACAACACTCAAGAAGCTCGACACCATCCAGGACAAAGCAGCCCCGCTTGATTGGCACCCCATCCACAAACATCCACTCCCTCCACCACCGACCCCATCCACAAACACTCACTCCCTCCACCACCGACGCTCAGTAGCAGCAGTGTGTACTATCTACAAGATGCACTGCAGCAATTCACCAAAGATCCTTAGACAACACTTTTCAAATCCACGACCACTTCCATCTAGAAGGACAAGGGGTAGCAGATAAATGGGGAACACCACCACTTGCAAGTTCCCCCTCCAAGCCACTCATCATCCTGACTTGGAAATATATCGGCCATTCCTTCGCGATCGCTGGGTCAAAATCCTGGAATTCCCTCCCTAACGGCATTGTGGGTCAACCCACAGCACGTGGACTGCAGCGATTCAAGAAGGCAGCTCACCACCACCTTCTCAAGGGACAACTAGAGATGGGCAATAAATGCTGGCCCAGCCAGCGACGCCCATGTCCCACGAATGAATTTTTAAAAACTCTCCCCGGTTGCTATTGGTTACTGATAATTCGGAATCTACTGTCCAATGGCTGCTGTCCTCTTTGTCCAAGACTAGCTGACCTGCTGTGGCATTGCTCGAGGCAGAGCCAGTGGATCGAGTGTTATCGCCAACCAATGCACAATGAATGAATCTGCCGCTAAGGTACAGCAAAGTCCCGGGGAAGGACTGCCTCAGAGTTAGTTCGGAGGACAATTAGATTGCAGGGTAGGTGATGGTGTCACAGCAGGTTGTTAAACCCCAACTCCCCACTGCCAAGTTGGAAGAACCATCAGAGTGGTTCCAATCCAGCATCCGGATGTGGTTGAGGAAAATAGTTTGGATGTTTTGGAAAGGAAAGGAGATGGATATGTAAGAGGAAAAGGGGCTGAGGGATAAAGGGTGCAATGGGAACAGCCTGAACCGGGCAAATGACATGATGCTGTGTCGCATATTCAACTCTTGGGGCGAATGGGGTCAAAGGTTATGGGGAGAAAGCAGGATTAGGCTATTGAGTTGGATGATCAGCCATGATGGTGATGAATGGCGGAACAGGCTCGAAGGGCCGAGTGGCCTCCTCCTGCTCCTATCTCCTGTGTTTCTATGAAATGTCAATTCGCTTCTAAAAACAGTGGCAACATTTCAATCTGATATTGCACAGGAGGAGGCCATTTGGCCCATCGTGCCAGTGCTAGCTCTTTGAAAGATCTACCCAATTAGTCCCACTCCCCAACTCTGCCCCCTCCCCCCTCCTCTTTCCCCCATAGCCCTGCAAATTTCCCCAGCTTGAGTATTTCTCCAATTTTCCTCCTTTTGAAAGTTCCTATTGAATCTGTTTCCACCGCCCTATCAGGCAGCGCCTTCCAGATCACAACAACTCGCAAAAAAACATTCTCCTCATCTCTCCCTCTTGTTCTTTTCCCAATTCTCTTCAATCTGTGTCCCTCCCCCACCTCTGGTTACCCACCCTCCTGACACTGGAAACACTTTCTCCTTATTTACAATGAGAAGCCATCATTATTTTAAACATTTCTATTAACTCCTAATTGTGTCTGTCTGAAGGGTGAACAATTCCAGTTTCTTCCCCAGGTTTCAGCTCTGTCACAGTGAGTTCACGGAGAGCAGACAGATTACACTCGTCAACATTCACCCCCGCTCCTGTCTTAAGTTTGGTCACAGTACGTCAGATCAGTTATCAGGAGTGAAGTGTGATACTACGTAATGCACAACAGATGCCTGTTATAATGGAATGACTGTGCCTTCAAGACCACAAGAATCTAATCACTGCTGAATAAACCCGGGCTGAATGGGTCTCAGTTCTCTGGTGAGGGAACAGCGTACAGGGAAAACTGCTTGTACCTTTCAGATCGAAGGCCAGTGTCACTCAGCATTAAGAGCAGCACGCCTTAGAAAGAGCCAGAAATGCTGAATTTAGCAAGTCGACACAGTATTGACGCAGACTGGGTGGCAGGCTCTGTACGCTTCACATAATGTCTGCGTTCAGCTTCCTTCCTCATCCCTTCAGCGAATCTGTGCTCTCTTCAATCTCTCAGCATCCTCGCTGTGACAGGGCTAGAGCGCTCGCACAAACACAGGATGGGGCCAGGGCGCGCGCACAAACACAGGATGGGGCCAGGGCGCGCGCACAAACACAGGACGGGGCCAGGGCGCTCGCACAAACACAGGATGGGGCCAGGGCGCGCGCACAAACACAGGACGGGGCCAGGGCGTGCGCACAAACACAGGACAGGGACAGGGCGCGCGCACAAACACAGGACGGGGCCAGGGCGCGCGCACAAACACAGGACGGGGCCAGGGCGCGCGCACAAACACAGGACGGGGCCAGGGCGCTCGCACAAACACAGGCCGGGGCCAGGGCGCGCGCACAAACACAGGACGGGGCCAGGGCGCGCACACAAACACAGGACGGGGCCAGGGCGCGCGCACAAACACAGGACGGGGCCAGGGCGCGTGCACAAACACAGGCCAGGGCACGTGCACACAAACACAGGCCAGGGCGCGTGCGCACAAACACAGGATGAGTCCAGGGTGTGTGTACGGCCACGAGTCCAGGGCATGCGCACAATTTTTGTCCCTTTATCTAAGGAAAGATATACTGGCATCGGAAGCAGTCTAGAGAAGGTTCACTCGGTTGATCCCGGGTAGGGAGAGGTTTTCTTATGAGGAGAGGTTGAGTAAGTTGGGCCTGTACTCATTGTAATTCAGAAGAATGAGAGGTGACCTTATTGAGGCATATAGCAATCTCGGGGGCGGGGGGGGTGTTGTAGGTTTGCAGATTTCTCTCTTAGTTCCATTCTGCTCCGACACCTTGGGTTGAGTCAAATGAGTGTCAAGCAAGTTTAATGGCAATCTGGGGGGGGCCCAACCTGGGCCACATCGAGCAGGAGGGTGGAAGAGATGAAACACAGAGAACCTCCCGGTAAAATGCAGAGAGGTGGCACGCCCACCCGGAACGGAGCGTGAAGGGTGCACAGACTAGGAGAGGGGGGGGGGAGAGGAGCAGGCAGCACTGAGCAGGAGCAAAGCAGACTCCACATCCAGCCAGTGCTGAGGCGGAGGCAGTGACACTATGGAATTATCACCGGACTGGAAATCCAGAGACCCAGGGCCATGCTCTGGGGGACCCGGGTTCGAATCCCCGCCACGGCAGGTGGTGGAATTTGAATTCAATAAAAAATATCTGGAATTAAGAATCTACTGATGACCCGTTGTCGGAAAAACCCATCTGGTTCCCTTTAGGGAAGGAAATCTGCCGTCCTTACCCCGGTCTGGCCTACATGTGACTCCAGAGCCACAGCAATGTGGTTGACTCTGAAATTGCCGAGTGAGACACTCAGTTCAAGGGCAATGCCCACAAACTTTGATTGAATGAAAAAACACCCCCTCGGCAATTCCAACCTCTCTTTTCACTCGAGTGGGGGCTCTCTCTGAGTGAAGCCACTGAGCAACGGGTAACACTGATACTTAACCGGGGGGGGGGGGGTGGAGAGAGAGGAGCAGGAGGCTTCTGGAGAACGTAGACCCAGTTCACTCCGAGGAGATTCTGCCCAAGCATCGGTCATTAGGGGGTGAAGAGAAAGTTACAAAGTCCTCACTAATTCCAGTTTCATAACCGTTACCTTTCAGTCGGTGAAGCCCATGCCAGGAGTGACATCATCCACTGTCAAACTGAATCATATCCCTGAGGACAGGGCACACACAGACACACACACACATAGACAGACAAACCCCCCCCACACACACAGACACACATAGACAGACAACCCCCCCCCCCACACACACAGACACACACATAGACAGACAAACACCCCCCAAACACACAGACACACACACACAAAGACAGACAAACACCCCCCCACACACACAGACACACACATAGACAGACAACCCCCCCCAAACACACAGACACACACACACATAGACAGACAACCCCCCCCACACACACAGACACACACACACATAGACAGACAACCCCCCCCACACACACACACACAGACAGACAAACCCCCCCCAAACACACAGACACACACACACATAGACAGACAACCCCCCCCCCCAACACAGACAGACACACATGCACAGACAGACAAACCACCCCCCACACAGACACGCACAGACAGACAACCCCCCCCTCCCCCCACACAGACAGACACACACAAATGGGATGCACCTGTACACACACAGACTGGGGGGGTCCCTGCTTCTCTCCAGCAATGAGAAGGACAGAAAAAAGGGTACAAAATGCTGCTGAATATTTAACCATTCACTACAGCCAAAATGTCACAACGGCCCCGGCAGTGAGGGAAGCACAAAGCCGCAAGAAAGTGAGCTTGCAATCCTGTGTGTTGTCATCGCGTTTTGCAAACAAGAGGCTGTTATCAGTAACACAGTTCCCCCCACCCCCCCCGGGCCACCCGACTCATATCCCTCCCGAATGATGCAAGACCTCAGCCGATAACCCACACACTGCAATCTCCAAGACGCACAGGTGGGCTCCTTCTCAACCCGAACCTGCTGGGACCTACTATTCCCTCAACAACAACAACTTCATTCATATAGCCTCCCAACTATTTGCTAGATTACTCAGCCCAGAATTCCATAGTGTGGGGGGTCGGGACCAAAGGCAGCAGGATTGTATGGGCGAGGCCGACTCGGGGTGGGGTTAGGGGGCTATGAATTTCAGGTAGGGAGTGTGCACCTCTCTCTCTCTCTTGCTCACTCTGAGATCCATTGTCCTGTGTCCCCCCTCTCGTTTGCCTCCACATCCAGTCCTCTGTTGTGATGTGTAGATCCCGGTGTGGGACTGGGGTGGACTAGGTGAGAGGTTACAAATCTGTTAGAATTCTTTGAAGATGTAACTAGTCGAGTTGACAAGGGGGAGCCAGTCGATGTGGTATATTTAGACTTTCAGAAAGCGTTTGACAAATTTCCGCACAAGAGATTATCGTGCAAGATTAAAGCACATGGGATTGGGGGAAGTGTATTGCGATGGATAGAAAACTGGTTGGCAGAGAGGAAACAAAGAGTAGGAATTAATGGGTGCTTTTCAAATTGGCAGGCAGTAACTAGTGGGGGTGTCACAGGGTTCGGTGCTGGGACCCCAGCTATTCACAATATATATTAATGATTTGGATGAGGGACCAAAATGCAACATCTCAAAGTTTGCAGATGATACCAAGTTGGGTGGGAGGGTGAACTGTGACGAGGATGCAGAGATCTTTCAGAATGATCTGGACAGGTTGGGTGAGTGGGCTAATCAATGGCAGATACAGTATAATTTGGATAAATGTGAGGTTATTCACTTTGGAAGCAAAAACAAGGCGGCAGATTGCGACCTGAATGGCTGTAAATTGGGAGAGGGGAGTGTGCAGAGGGACCTGGGTGTCCTTGTGCACCAGTCGCTGAAGGTAAGCATGCAGGTGCAGCAGGCGGTAAAGAAGGCTAATGGTATGTTGGCCTTCATTGCGAGAGGTTTCGAGTACAGGAGCAGGGATGTGTTGTTGCAACTATACAGGGTCTTGGTGAGGCCACACCGAGAGTATTGTGTGCAGTTTTGGTCTCCTTTTCTGAGGAAGGATGTTCTTGCTCTCGAGGGAGTGCAGCGAAGGTTTACCAGGCTGATTCCGGGGATGGCGGGACTGATGTATGAGGAGAGATTGACCAGGTTAGGATCGTTTTCGCTGGAGTTCAGACGAATGAGGGGGGATCTCATGGAGACTTAAAAATTCTAACAGGACTAGACAGGGTAGATGCAGGGAGGATGTTCCCGATGGTGGGGGGAGTCCAGAACCAGGGGTCACAGTCTGAGGATTCAGGGTAGACCATTTAGGACAGAGATGAGGAGACATTTCTTCACCCAAAGAGTGGTGAGCCTGTGGAATTCATTACCACAGGAAGTAGTTGATGCCAAAACATTGAATGTATTCAAGAGGCGGCTGGATATAGCACTTGGGGCGAATGGGATCAAAGGTTATGGGGAGAAAGCAGGGTTAGGCTATTGAGTTGGATGATCAGCCATGATGGTGATGAATGGTGGAGCAGGCTTGAAGGGCTGAATGGCCTCCTCCTGCTCCTATCTTCTATGTTTCTACTGGGTTAAGTCCAACAGGTTTATTTGAAATGGCGGCACGGTAGCACAGTGGTTAGCACTGCTGCCTCACAGCTCCAGGGACCCAGGTTCGATTCCCGGCTTGGGTCACTGTCTGTGTGGAGTTTGCACATTCTCCTCGTGTCTGCGTGGGTTTCCTCCGGGTGCTCCGGTTTCCTCCCACAGTCCAAAGATGTGCGGGTTAGGTTGATTGGCCATGCTAAAATTGCCCCTTAGTGTTCTGAGATGCGTAGGTTAGGGTTAGGATTAGCAGGTAAATATGTAGGGATATGGGGGTAGGGCCTGGGTGGGATTGTGGTCGGTGCAGACTCGATGGGCCGAATGGCCTCTTTCTGCACTGTAGGGTTTCTATGATCCTTTGAAATCATGAGCTTTTGGAGAGCTTGTTGCTTCGTCACTTCACCTGATGAAGGAGCAGTGCTCCGAAAGCTCGTGATTCCAAATAAACCTGTTGGACTTTAACCTGGTGTTGGGTGACCTCGCATCTAGTCCTTTAGCTGGGCAGTGTGTGGCTGGCAGCTCTCCAACCCCTTAATCAAGCAATTCTCCTCCCCTCTAATACCATCTCCCTCACCCTCAGTATGACCAAGTACCTCCCAGCCACCTCACAGCAAGCTCCCACAAGCAGCTGTGTGATCAGGACCCCACTCATTTTCTCAGTAATTCGGAAGGGTTATTATTGGCCCAGGACACTGGGGAGATCTCTCCTACTCTTTGCCAAAATAATCCACTGGGATCTTTGACATCCCTGTCATAGGGCAATTGGGGCCTCAGTTTATCATCTCACGTCTACCCGGAGGCAGTGGTAAACTAACTGGACAGTAATCCAGAGACCCAGGATTCAAATCCCACCACGGTAGATGGTGAAATTTAAATTCAAGAGAAATCTGGAATTAAGAATCTACTGATGACCATGAAACCATTGTCGGAAAAACCCATCTGGTTCACTAATGTCCTTTAGGGAAGGAAATCTGCCATCAGGGGTGGGGAGGTTTCTGCCCAAGCATCGGTCATTAGGGGGTGAAGAGAAAGTTACAAAGTCCTCACTAATTCCAGTTTCATAACCGTTACCTTTCAGTCGGTGAAGCCCATGCCAGGAGTGACATCATCCACTGTCAAACTGAATCATATCCCTGAGGACAGGGCACACACAGACACACACACGCACAGACAGACAAACCCCCCCCACACACACAGACACACACACACATAGACAGACAAACCCCCCCCACACACACAGACACACACAGACAGACAAACCCCCCCACACAGACAGACACACACACGCACAGACAGACAAACCCCCCCCACACACACAGACACACACACACATAGACAGACAAACCCCCCCCACACACACAGACACACACACACACAGACAGACAAACCCCCCCACACACACAGACACACACACACATAGACAGACAAACCCCCCCCACACACACAGACACACACAGACAGACAAACCCCCCCACACAGACAGACATACACACGCACAGACAGACAAACCCCCCCCACACAGACAAACATACACACGCACAGACAGACAAACCCCCCCCCCACACACACACACACACAGACAGACAAACCCCCCCCACACAGACAGACACACACACGCACAGACAGACAAACCCCCCCCACACAGACACACACACGCATAGACAGACAAACCCCCCCCCACACACACAGACACACACACGCACAGACAGACAAACCCCCCCCACACACACAGACACACACACACACAGACAAACCCCCCCACACACACACAGACACACACACGCACAGACAGACAAACCGCCCCCACACAGACAGACACACACACACACACAGACAGACAAACCACCCCCCACCCACCCCACACAGACACACACACACATAGACAGACAAACACCCCCCCACACAGACAGACACACACACACGCATAGACAGACGAACCCCCCCCACACACACAGACACACACACGCACAGACAGACAAACCCCCCCCCACACAGACAGACACACACAGATGGGATGCACCTGTACACACACAGACAAACCTCCCCCACCCCCCCCGCAACACACACAGACAGACACACACCCAGACAAACCCCACCCCCACACACAGTAAATAACTGCAGCCCCATTGTTACATGTGACTTCTCATCTCAACATAGCCCAGTAAGTGATTCTGTTACAGGATGAGAGAAGGATGTTGGGTGTAACATGGGGAGGGCGGCCAGAATTCTGTCTGGATGCTCCGGTCTCTGGTTGGGGATATTTGGCTGACAAATCTCAAATCTCAAAGCTGGGCCCTCTCCTCCCCCAGAAAGAAAGAAAGTGGGACAGCAAGGAATAATCTGGAGCTGGATATTCAACTGGAGGATGAGGGGGAAAGGAAGGCCAAAGGCCTCACACTGGAATTTAAATTCAATAAAAATGTGGAATTAAAAGTCCAATCATCACCATGAAACCTTGGTTGATTGTTATTGAGTTTAACAGCACGGAAAGAGGCCCTTTGGCCCATCACGTTCATGCCAGCCATCAAACACCGATCGATTCTAGTCCCATTTCCAGCACTGAGAATCACAGAATCCCGACAGTGCAAAAGGAGGCCATTCAGCCCATCGAGTCAGCACCGATCAATCCCTTTCGCTGTAACTCCACGT
>NW_027593843.1:15000-26026 GCF_964213995.1 Mustelus asterias | reverse complement strand
TAGTGTTACAGTCATAGCTAGGGTGTAGAGAAAGATCAACTTAATGCGAGGTAGGTCCATTCAAAAGTCTGACAGCAGCAGGGAAGAAGTTGTTCTTGAGTCGGTCGGTACGTGACCTCAGACTTTTGTATCTTTTTCCCGACGGAACAAGGTGGAAGAGAGAATGTCCGGGGTGCGTGGGGTCCTTGATTATGCTGGCTGCTTTTCCCGAGGCAGTGGGAAGTGTAGACAGAGTCAATGGATGGGAGGCTGGGTTTGCGTGATGGATTGGGCTACATTCACGACCCTTTGTAGTTCCTTGCGGTCTTGGGCAGAGCAGGAGCCCAGACCAAGCTGTGATACAACCAGAAAGAATGCTTTCTATGGTGCATCTGTAAAAGTTGGTGAGAGTCACACTTGGAATACTGTATGCAATTCTGGTCACCCTATTATAGAAAGGATATCATTAAACTAGAAGAGTACAGAAAAGATTTACTGGGATGCTACCAGGACTTGATGGATGGAGTTATAAGGAGAGGCTGGGACTTTTATCCTTGGAGGATAGGAGGCTTAGGGGTGATCTTAGAATCATAGAATCCTTTAAAGTTAATGTAAGCCTACTTGTGACTATTATTAGTTTCAAGTAAGGCTTACATTAACACTGCAATGAAGTTACTGTGAAATTCCCCTCATCACCACACTCCGGCACCTGTTTGGGTAAATCCACCTAAACAGCACATCTTTCAGACTGTGGGAGGAAACTGGAGCACCCACAGGAAACCCACGCAGACACGGGGAGAACGTGCAGACTCCACACAGACAGTGACCCAAGGCCAGGAATCGAACCCAGATCCCTGGCGCTGTGAGGCAGCAGCGCTATGTGTGGAATTCAATCCCACAGAAAATAGTTGAGGCTGAAATGTGTGATTTCAAGAAGGAATTAGATATCGCTCTTGGGGCTAAAGGGATCGAGGGATATGGGGGGGAAGGAGGGATCAGGATATTGATGATCAGCCATGATCAAAATGAATGGCGGAGCAGGCTCGAAGGGCCGAATGGCCTCCTCCTGCTTCTAGTTTCTATTTGCTTCATGACAGCATTTGAGAGCCATCCACATTGGTCACATGTAGGCCAGACCGGGTAAGGATGGCAGATTTCCTTCCCTCAATACATAAATAATTCCCACGCTTTTTGTTTTTGTTGCTGGAATGTGGAGAAAGGGGACACCAGGTGGGGTTTTCAGAATAAATCGATTGGTCGCTGTTACTGAGACTGGTTTTCAATTCCAGATTTTATTTAATGAATTGAATTGAAGTTCGCCGCAGTGGGATTTGAACCCGTGTCCCCAGGACATTACTGTGTGCTGCCTCCCCTGGTCGAATGTCAGGGTGTTTCTCACTGTTGCCTCCCCTAGTTGAACGTCAGGGTGTGTTTCTCACTGTGTGCTGCCACCCCCAGTCGAATGGCAGGGTGTGTTTCTTTCTGTGTGCTGCCTCCCCGAGTTGAATGTCAGGGTGTTTTTGACTGTGCTGCCCCCCCCAGTTGAATGTCAGGGTGTTTTTGACTGTGCTGCCCCCCCCCAGTTGAATGTCAGGGTGTTTTTGACTGTGCTGCCTCTCCTGGGCCTAACATTCAGGCTTCAGGCCTGTTGGAGACAAGATCGTGTCCCCTGGTGCCTACTATTCAGGACTGGGACTTCCCGCAGGCTGTATTGTGTCCCCTGGGGCCTAATATTCAGGCTTCATGGCCTGTTAGAGCCAGGATTGTATCCTCTAGGCCAACCCACTCATCTTTGGACACTAAGGGACAATTTAGCATGGCAATTTTGCAAATTGGCAGCAGTGGGGGGATTATTGCGGTCAGGGGGAAAGATTGAAGCTCAGAATATATCTGCTTGCAATCCTGCACTGGCAGGTGGGATAAGTAAGTTCAAAGACACAAAAGCTACAGACACTCACACACACAGAAACTGGGTTGACACTGGTTCCCCAATCTCTGCAGCTTCCCATGTGGCCCAAGGTTTGAACTGAAATTTAAAAGCCACGTGGAGAGACTGTAGGATTTTGAGTTGAGTTTCTCCCCCGCCTCACCCTGTCAAATATAAAATAGAAATTCCTGGATAAAGAAACTGATAGCCAAGTTCCGCACACATGAGGACGGCCTGAATCGAGATGTTGGATTTATGTCACACTATCAGTAACCCCCACAGCTTGCCTCCTGGTCTTGCAGAATCTCACTGGCTGTCTTGTCTGGAGACAATACACATCTCTTTAACCTGTGCTTAATGCTCCCTCCACTCACATTGTCTGTATCTTTAAGACCTGTTTGGCTGTAAAGATTCACATTCTAATCAGTATTCTGTAACTTGATTTTGTGTCTCTGTGCCCTGTTTGAGAGCAGATATCCACTCCATCCGACGAAGGAGCAGCGCTCCGAAAGCTAATGGTATTTGCTACCAAATAAACCTGTTGGACTTTAACCTGGTGTTGTTAAAACTCTTACTGTGTTTACCCCAGTCCAACGCCGGCATCTCCACATCATGACTACTATCTTTGGACACTCAGGGGCAATTTAGCATGGCCAATCCACCAATCTACTCATCTTTGGACACTAAGGGACAATTTAGTATGGTTAATCCATCTAACCTAAACATCTTTGGACACTAAGGGGCAATTTAGCATGGCCAATCCACCTAACCTGCACATCTTTGGACACTAAGGGGCACTTTAGCATGGCCAATCCACCTAATCTACTCACCTTTGGACACTAAGGGGCAATTTAGCATGGTTAATCCATCTAACCTGCACATCTTTGGACACTAAGGGGCACTTTAGCATGGCCAATCCACCTAATCTACTCACCTTTGGACACTAAGGGACAATTTAGCATGGCCAATCCACCTAACCTGCACATCTTTGGACACCAAGGGGTATTTTAGCATGGCCAATCCACCTAACCTAAACATCTCTGGACAAAGAAAATTACAGCACAGGAACAGGCCCTTCGGCCCTCCAAGCCTGCACCGACCATGCTGCCCCCATCTGAACTAAAACCCCCCTACCCTTCCGGGGACCGTATCCCTCTATTCCCATCCTATTCATGTACTTATCAAGATGCCCCTTAAAAGTCACTTCCGTATCCGCTTCCACTACCTCCCCCAGCAACGAGTTCCAGGCACCCATTACTCTCCGTTTAAAAGATCTGCCTCGTACATCTCCTTTAAACCTTGCCCCTCGCACCTTAAACCTATGCCCCCTATTAATTGACTCTTCCACCCTGGGAAAAAGCTTCTGACTATCCACTCTGTCCATGCCCCTCATAATCTTGTAGACTTCTATCAGGTCGCCCCTCAACCTCCGTCGCACCAGTGAGAACAAACCAAGTTTCTCCAACCTCTCCTCATAGCTAAAGCCCTCCATACCAGGCAACATCCTGGTAAATCTTTTCTGTCCCCTCTTCAAAGCCTCCACATCCTTCTGGTAGTGTGGCGACCAGAATTGAACACTATATTCCAAGTGCGGCCTAACTAAGGTTCTATAAAGCTGCAACATGACTTGTGTGTGTATCTGTGTCAGTGTGTGTGAGACAGTGTGTGTGTAACTGTCTGTCAGTGTGTGTGTGATTGTGTGTGTGTATCTGTGTCAGAGTGTGTGTGACAGTGTGTGTGTAACTGTCTGTCAGTGTGTGTGTGAGTGTGCGTGTAACTGTCTGTCAGTGTGTGTGTGACAGTGTGTGTGTATCTGTGTCAGTGTGTGTGAGACAGTGTGTGTGTAACTGTCTGTCAGTGTGTGTGTGATTGTGTGTGTGTATCTGTGTCAGAGTGTGTGTGACAGTGTGTGTGTAACTGTGTCAGTGTTTGTGTGACAGTGTGTGTGTATCTGTGTCCGTCAGTGTGTGTGTGAGACAGTGTGTGTGTATCTGTGTCAGTGTGTGTGTGACAGTGTGTGTATCTGTGTCCGTCAGTGTATGTGTCTGTGTCAGTATGTGTGTGTGTGTGTGCATGCATCACAGTGTGTGTGTGTGTCAAGTGTGCATCTGTGTCAGTGTGTGTGTTAGTGTGTGCGTATCTGTGTCAGTCAGAGTGTGTGTGACAGTGTGTGCGTAACTGTCCGTCAGTGTGTGTGTGAGTGTGCGTGTAACTGTCCGTCAGTGTGTGTGTGACAGTGTGTGCATCTGTGTCAGTCAGTGTGTGTGTGTGTAACTGTCCGTCAGTGTGTGTGTGATTGCGTGTGTGTGTATCTGTGTCCATCAGTGTGTGACAGTGTGTGTATGTGTCCGTCAGTGTGTGTCTGACAGTGTGTGTGTATCTGTGTCAGTGTGTGAGACAGTGTGTGTGTAACTGTCCATCAGTGTGTGTGAGACAGTGTGTGTATCCGTGTCTATCAGTGTGTGTGAGACAGTGTATCTGTGTCCGTCAGTGTGTGTGAGACAGTGTGTGTATCTGTGTCAGTGTGTGTGAGACAGTGTGTGTATCTGTGTCAGTGTGTAACTGTCCATCAGTGTGTGTGAGACAGTGTGTGTCTCTGTGTCTATCAGTGTGTGTGAGACAGTGTGTGTGTATCTGTGTCAGTGTGTGTGTGTGACTGTTGGTTGGTGGATTTGCGGATAGCGATGAGGACCATCAGAGGATACAGCAGGATATAGACCAGTTGGAGACTTGGGCAGAGAGATGGCAGATGGAGTTTAATCCGGACAAATGTGAGGTAATACATTTTGCAAGGTCTAATACAGATAGGAAATATACAGTAAATGTTCGAACCCTTAAGAGTATTGATAGGCAGAGGGATCTGGGCGTACAGGTACACAGGTCACTGAAAGTGGCAATGCAGGTGGAGAAGGTAGTCAAGAAGGCATACGGCATGCTTGCCTTCATCGGCCGGGGTATTGAGTTTAAAAATTGGCAAGTCATGTTGCAGCTTTATAGAACCTTAGTTAGGCCGCACTTGGAATATAGTGTTCAATTCTGGTCACCACACTACCAGAAGGATGTGGAGGCTTTGGAGAGGGTACAGAAAAGATTTACCAGGATGTTGCCTGGTATGGAGGGCATTAGCTATGAGGAGAGGTTGGAGAAACTTGGTTTGTTCTCACTGGAACGATGGAGGTTGAGGGGCAACCTGATAGAAGTCTACAAGATTATGAGGGGCATGGACAGAGTGGATAGTCAGAAGCTTTTTCCCAGGGTGGAAGAGTCAATTACTAGGGGGCACAGGTTTAAGGTGCGAGGGGCAAGGTTTAAAGGAGATGTACGAGGCAAGTGTTTTTTACACAGAGGATGGTGGGTGCCTGGAACTCACTGCCGGGGGAGGTAGTGGAAGGATACGATAGTGACTTTTAAGGGGCGTCTGGACAAATACATGAATAGGATGGGAATAGAGGGATATGATCCCTCGAAGGATAGGGGGTTTTAGTTCAGTCGGGCAGCAGAGTCGGTGGAGGCTTGTAGGGCCGAAGGGCCTGTTCCTGTGCTGTAATTTTCTTTGTTCTTTGTGTGTGTGAGGTGATTCATTTTGGTAGGACTAATTTAAATGTGGATTACAGGGTCAAAGGTAGGGTTCTGAAGACTGTGGAGGAACAGAGAGATCTTGGGGTCCATATCCACAGATCTCTAAAGGTTGCCACTCAAGTGGATAGAGCTGTGAAGAAGGCCTATAGTGTGTTAGCTTTTATTAACAGGGGGTTGGAGTTTAAGAGCCGTGGGGTTATGCTGCAACTGTACAGGACCTTGGTGAGACCACATTTGGAATATTGTGTGCAGTTCTGGTCACCTCACTATAAGAAGGATGTGGAAGCGCTGGAAAGAGTGCAGAGGAGATTTACCAGGATGCTGCCTGGTTTGGAGGGTAGGTCTTATGAGGAAAGGTTGAGGGAGCTAGGGCTGTTCTCTCTGGAGCGGAGAAGGCTGAGGGGAGACTTAATAGAGGTTTATAAAATGATGAAGGGGATAGATAGAGTGAACGTTCAAAGACTATTTCCTCGGGTGGATGGAGCTATTACAAGGGGGCATAACTATAGGGTTCGTGGTGGGAGATATAGGAAGGATATCAGAGGTAGGTTCTTTACTCGGAGACTGGTTGGGGTGTGGAATGGACTGCCTGCAGTGATAGTGGAGTCAGACACTTTAGGAACATTTAAGCGGTTATTGGATAGGCACATGGAGCACACCAGGATGATAGGGAGTGGGATAGCTTGATCTTGGTTTCAGATAAAGCTCGGCACAACATCGTGGGCCGAAGGGCCTGTTCTGTGCTGTACTGTTCTATGTATGTTCTATGTCTGTCAGTGTGTGTGTGAGAGACAGTGCGTCCTGTGTGTGTATGAAAAGCCATCAGAAAAGTGGAGGAGGGGGGATGTGGTGGGGGAGGGAAGCTTTATTTTGACCGAGTGTGCTCTGTAAGGCTGCAATCACTGACAACAGCCAAGCGGTAATGGCTCACAAACACACCGCCTGATAAGAGGGCGTTAAAGTAAACTTCTTATCTGTGCCAGATCAGCCCTGGGTGGTTGCTGCCACGCTCACGGAGTGGCTCTGGCAATTGTTTCTGGCACAGGGCAGGGAACGCAATGTTATTCAGTATTCGCAAGCTGGAAATCGCTACCCGTTCTGCCGCTGCGTTTAATGACAAGGTTATTAATCCCGCATGCACCTGCTTTCCCCCTTTACCATCCTCCCCCCACGCCCTGTCCCACACCACAGGGATGGTTTCCGCTTGGGTTAAATCATTACGTGTACGTTCTGCAAATTAAAGGTTGCAGGTCAGCTGGGAGGTGGTAAAGTGTGTTCCAGTGGCTAGGGTGAGTCAGTCAGTGGCCAGGGGAGTCAGTCAGTGGCCAGGGGGGTCAGTCAGTGGCCAGGGGGGTCAGTCAGTGGCCAGGGGGGTCAGTCAGTGGCCAGGGGGGTCAGTCAGTGGCCGTGGGAGATTAAAGTGCAGTGAGCACTTCAGCGGTCACGGGCATTCGGCCTCTGATCTCCGGGTAAGCGTTCTCCAAGGCGGCCTTCACGACACACGACAGCGCAGAGTCGCTGAGCAGAAACTGATAGCCAAGTTCCGCACACACAAGGACGGCCTAAACCGGGATGTTGGATTTATGTCACACTATCAGTAACCCCCACAGCTTGCCTCCTGGACTTGCAGGCTGTCCTTGAAACCATAGAAAATTACAGCTCAGAAACAGGCCTTTTGGCCCTTCTTGTCTGTGCCGAACCATTTTTTGCCTAGTCCCACTGACCTGCACTTGGACCATATCCCTCCACACCCCTCTCATCCATGAACCCGTCCAAGTTTCTCTTAAATGTTAAAAGTGACCCCGCATTTACCACTTTATCCGGCAGCTCATTCCACACTCCCACCACTCTCTGCGTGAAGAAGCCCCCACTAATATTCCCTTTAAACTTTTCTCCTTTCACCCTTAACCCATGCCCTCTGGTTTTTTTCTCCCCTAGCCTCAGTGGAAAAAGCCTGCTTGCATTCACTCTATCTATACCCATCAAAATCTTATACACCTCTATCAAATCTCCCCTCAATCTTCTACGCTCCAGGGAATAAAGTCCCAACCTATTCAATCTCTCTCTGTAACTCAGCTTCTCAAGTCCCGGCAACATCCTTGTGAACCTTCTCTGCACTCTTTCAATCTTATTTACATCCTCCTGTAACTAGGTGGCCAAAACTGTACACAATACTCCAAATTCGGCCTCACCAATGCCTTATATAACCTTACCATGACACTCCAACTTTTATACTCGATACTCCGATTTATAAAGGCCAATGTACCCTATCCACCTGTGATGTCACTTTTAGGGAATTCTGTACCTGTATTCCCAGATCCCTCTGTTCAACTGCACTCTTCAGAGTCCTACCATTTACCCTGTACGTTCTTCTTTGGTTTGTCCTTCCAAAGTGCAATATCTCACACTTGTCTGCGTTAAATTCCATTTGCCATTTTTCAGCCCATTTTTCTAGTTGGTCCAAATCCCTCTGCAAGCTTTGAAAACCTTCCTCTCTGTCCACTACACCTCCAATCTTTGTATCATCAGCAAACTTGCTGATCCAATTTACCACATTATCATCCAGATCATTGATATAGATGACAAACAACAATGGACCCAACACCGATCCCTGCGGCACACCACTAGTCACAGGCCTCCACTCAGAGAAGCAATCCTCCACAACCACTCTCTGGCTTCTTCCATTGAGCCAGTGTCTTATCCAATTTACTACCTCCCCATGTATACCTAGCGACTGAACCTTCCTAACTAACCTCCCATGAGGGACCTTGTCAAAGGCCTTGCTGAAATCCAGGTAGACAACATCCACCGCCTTCCCTTCATCCACTTTCCTGGTAACCTCCTCGAAAAACTGTAATAGATTGGTCAAACATGACCTACCACGTACAAAGCCATGTTGACTCTCCCTAATAAGTCCCTGTCTATCCAAATATTTGTAGATCCTATCCCTTATCACACCTTCCAATAACTTGCCCACCACCGACGTCAAACTTACTGGCCGATAATTTCCCGGATTTCTTTTGGAACCTTTTTTAAAACAACGGAACAACATGAGCCACCCTCCAATCATCCGGCACCTCCCCCGTGAATACTGACACTTTAAATATGTCTGCCAGGGCCCCTGCAAGTTCAACACTAGCTTCCCTCAAGGTCCGTGGGAATACCCTGTCCGGTCCTGGGGATTTATCCACTCTGATTTGCCTCAAGACAGCAAGCACCTCCTCCCCTTTAATCTGTAAAGGTTCCATGGCCTCCCTACCAGTTTGCCCTATTTCCGTAGACTCCATGC
Organism: Mustelus asterias; assembly: GCF_964213995.1. Lineage (NCBI taxonomy): Eukaryota > Metazoa > Chordata > Chondrichthyes > Carcharhiniformes > Triakidae > Mustelus > Mustelus asterias. The sequence goes on along the minus strand of NW_027593843.1, from coordinate 17,252 downwards.
CCGTTTCCTCAGTAAATACAGATGCAAAAAAACCATTTAGTATCTCCCCCATCTCTTTTGGTTCCATACACAGTCTACCACTCTGGTCTTCAAGAGGACCAATTTTATCCCTCACTATCCTTTTCCTCCTAACATACCTATAGAAGCTCTTTGGATTTTCCTTCACTCTGTCTGCCAAAGCAACCTCATGTCTTCTTTTAGCCCTCCTGATTTCCCTCTTAAGTAGCTTTTTGCACTTTTTATACTCCTCGAGCGTCTGATGTGTTCCTTGCTGCCTGTACATTTCATACCACTCTCTCTTCCTCCTAATCAGTGTTACAATCTCCCTCGAGAACCAAGGTTCCTTATTCCTATTTACTTTGCCTTTAATCCTGACAGGAACGTACAAACTCTGCACTCTCAAAATTTCTCCTTTGAAGGCCTCCCACTTTCCATTTACATCCTTACCAGAGAACAGCCTGTGCCAATCCACACTTCCCAGATCCCTTCTCATTTCATCAAATTTGGCCTTTTTCCAGTTCAGAACTTCAACCCGAGGACCAGATCTATCCTTATCCATGATCAGGTTGAAACTAATGGCATTATGATCACTGGATCCAAAGTGTTCCCTCGCACTCACATCCACCACCTGCCCCAACTCATTTCCCAATAGGAGATCCAATATCGCATCCTCTCTAGTTGGCACTTCTATATACTGATGTAGAAAATTCTCCTGAACATATTTTACAAACTCTACCCAGTCTAAACCTTTAACAGTATGCGAGTCCCAATCTATATATGGAAAATTAAAATCCCCTACTATCACAACTTTGTGTTTCTTGCAGTTGTCAGCTATCTCTCCGCTGATTTGCTCCTCCAATTCTCGCTGACTATTGGGTGGTCTATAATACCCCATTAATGTGGTCATACCTTTCCTGTTTCTCAGCTCCACCCATAGGGCCTCTGTAGACAAGCTCCCTAATCTATCCTGCCTGAGTACCGCTGTAACATTTTCCCTGACCAACAATGCCACCCCCCCCACCTTTTATCCCTCTGCCTCTATCCCGCCTGAAACATTGGAACCCTGGAACATTGAGCTGCCAGTCCTGCCCCTCCTGTAGCCAAGTTTCACTAATGGCTATAATGTCATATTTCCATGTGTCTATCCACGCCTTCAGCTCATCTGCCTTCCCCACAATACTCCTGGAGACAATTGTCTGGAGACAATACACATCTCTTTAACCTGTGCTTAATGCTCCCTCCACCCACATTGTCTGTACCTTTAAGACCTGGCTGGTTGTAGGGATTCGCATTCTAATCAGTATTCTGTAACTTGATTTTTGTGTCTCTGTGCCCTGTTTGAGAGCACATTTCCACTCCATCTGACGAAGGAGCAGCGCTCCGAAAGCTAATGGTATTTGCTACCAAATAAACCTGTTGGACTTTAACCTGGTGTTGTTAAAACTCTGACTGTGTTCACCCCAGTCCAACGCCGGCATCTCCACATCGAGATTAAAGGCAGGACAGGGGATTAACACAGCGTTAAAAGGGCGGGAATGCCATCAGCCATCTGACCTTACTCATTTTCATTTTTTCCTCCACAGGCAAAGTTTTCCAGGCAAATCTTTGACAACATTCATTCCCAGGGAAATGCATTACGTCAATACGTTTCCAAATAATCGGCTGTGGAAAGTCCCCTCCGGTCTTTGCTTCCTCGGATTTCACGATTCCAATGCATTCCTGGCTGCTCTCTCATATTCCCCACCCTCTGTCGCCCCAGTCTCGCCCATCGCCCAACGCTGCTGTGGTTCTTGCTGATCTACGCGGTCAAGCATCCTTGATGTTAAAGCTCTCATTCTTATTTTCAAATTCCTCTCCGTGGTCTCCTCTGTAACCTCTTCCAGTGCCACAACATGGGTGGCACGGTGGGTTAGCGCTGCTGCCTCACAGCGCCAGGGACCCAGGTTCGATTCCCGGCTCGGGTCACTGTCTGTGCGGAGTCTGCACGTTCTCCCCGTGTCTGCGTGGGTTTCCTCCGGGTGCTCCGGTTTCCTCCCACAGTCCGAAAGACGCGCTGGTTAGGGTTCATTGACCCGAAGTCGCCGGAGTGCAGCGAACAGGGGAATTTCACAGTAACTTCATTGCAGTGTTAATACAAGCCTGACTTGTAACTAATAAATAAACTTTTAAAAAAACTACTTTTTTGGTACAACATGGTGGAGAACACCCCCCTGTCTACATCAACGGGGACGAAGTACAAATGGTCGAGAGCT
>NW_027593843.1:0-10000 GCF_964213995.1 Mustelus asterias | reverse complement strand
GCTCGTAAGAGAATCCAAGTTATCAATAGGTGAGAAATGTGTTTTGTTTCACCTTTGAGCCGACTCGCTGCACTTTACCTTTTGTGTAATAGCGCTTCTCTCGGTTTCCATAGATGACGATTCTCTGGAGGAAATTGGCCATTGCCCCTGATGCCAGGAACCTCTCCATCAGGGGAAGCGTCTCAAAGTACCTGATGTCCAGGGTGAAGGGGTTAGAGGGCGGTGGCCACGTACAGAGTTCCACCAGCTCCGCGACAATCTCCCAAATCTGCCCCTCTGTGGAGAACGAAGGAGATTGTCATCGACTACAGGAAGCGTAAAGGAGAACATGCCCCTGTCTACATCAATAGGGACAAAGTAGAAAGGGTCGAGAGCTTCAGGTTTCTAGGTGTCCAGATCACCAACAACCTGTCCTGGTCCCCACCATGCCGACACTATAGTTAAGAAAGCCCCACCAACGCCTCTACTTTCTCAGAAGACTAAGGAAATTTGGCATGTCAGCTACAACTCTCACCAACTTTTACAGATGCACCATAGAAAGCATTCTTTCTGGTTGTATCACAGCTTGGTCTGGGCTCCTGCTCTGCCCAAGGCCGCAAGGAACTACAAAGGGTCGTGAATGTAGCCCAATCCATCACGCAAACCAGCCTCCCATCCATTGATTCTGTCTACACTTCCCGATGCCTCGGGGAAAAGCAGCAGCATAATCAAGGACCCCACGCACCCCGGACATTCTCTCTTCCACCTTCTTCCATCAGGAAAAAGATACAAAAGTCTGAGGTCACGGACCGACCGACTCAAGAACAGCTTCTTCCCTGCTGCCGTCAGACTTTTGAATGGACCGACCTCGCATTAAGTTGATCTTTCTCTGCACCCTAGCTATGAATGTAACACTACATTCTGCACTCTCTTGTTTCCTTCTCTATGAACGGTATGCTTTCTCTGTATAGCGCGCAAGAAACAATACTTTTCACTGTATGTTAATACATAGAACGTAGAAAAACTACAGCACAATACAGGCCCTTCAGCCCACAATGTTGTGCTGAACATTGGGAGCGACACGGTAGCACAGTAGTTAGCACTGCTGCTTCACAGCTCCAGGGTCCTGGGTTCGATTCCCGGCTCGGGTCACTGTCTGTGTGGAGTCTGCACATTCTCCTCGTGTCTGCGTGGGTTTCCTCCGGGTGCTCCGGTTTCCTCCCACAGTCCAAAGATGTGCGGGTTAGGTTGATTGGCCATGCTAAAAATTGCCCCTTAGAGTCCTGTGATGCGTAAGTTAGAGGGATTAGTGGGTAAATATGTAGGGATGTGGGGTAGGGCCTGGGTGGGATGGTGGTCGGTGCAGTCTCGATGGGCCGAATGGCCTCTTTCTGTGCTGTAGGGTTTCTAAGATTTCTAAGATTCTAAGAACATGTCCCTACCTTAGCAATTATTAGGCTTACCTATAACCCTCTATCTCACTAAGAAATCATAGAAATCATAGAAACCCTACAGTGCAGAAGGAGGCCATTCGGCTCATCGAGTCTGCACCGACCACAATCCCACCCAGGCCCTATCCCCACATATTATACCCGCTAATCCCTCTAACCTACGCATCCCAGGACTCTAAGGGGCAATTTTTAACCTGGTCAATCAACCTAACCCGCACATCTTTGGACTGTGGGAGGAAACCGGAGCACCCGGAGGAAACCCACGCAGACACGGGGAGAATGTGCAAACTCCACACAGACAGTGACCCGAGCCGGGAATCGAACCCGGGACCCTGGAGCTGTGAAGCAGCAGTGCTAACCACTGTGCTACCGTGCCGCCCACTAAGTTCCATGTACTTATCTAAAAGTCTCTTAAAAGACCCTATCGAATCCGCCTCCACCACCGTTGCCGGCAGCCCATTCCACGCACCCACCACCCTCTGAGTGAAAAACTTACCCCTGACATCTTGGCGGCACGGTAGCACAGTGGGTTAGCACTGCTGCTTCACAGCTCCAGGGTCCTGGGTTCGATTCCCGGCTTGGGTCACTGTCTGTGTGGAGTTTGCACATTCTCCTCGTGTCTGCGTGGGTTTCCTCCGGGTGCTCCGGTTTCCTCCCACAGTCCAAAGATGTGCGGGTTAGGTTGATTGACCAGGTTAAAAAAATTGCCCCTTAGAGTCCTGGGATGCGTAGGTTAGAGGGATTAGCGGGTAAAATATGTGGGGGTAGGGCCTGGGTGGGATTGTGGTCGGTGCAGACTCGATGGGCCGAATGGCCTCCTTCTGCACTGTAGGGATTCTATGATCTCCTCTGTACCTCCTCCCCAGCACCTTAAACCTGTGTCCTCTTGTGGCAACCATTTCCACCCTGGGAAAAAGCCTCTGACTGTCCACTCGATCAATACCTCTCAACATCTTACACACCTCGATCAGGTCACCCCTCTCGCCCAGTTAAGGTGATTTGCAGACAGGCATACGGTCAAAGACATTACCATTCCGCTGCCAGTCCTGCGTGGCGTTCAGCTTCAGAGGGCTGTCCCTTGCCGCCCAGGACCCGCCGGTCGTTTTAACGAGACGCTGGCAGTCGGATCGGATCCAAACGTACGGGCACTGGTACTTGGCATAGCAAGCCAAGAGGAAGAGAGTGCAGTTCAGTTCCTGTTGGAGAGAGGCAGGGCGATTACATATCGTTAAGCGCCAAACGGGAGCAGGCGAGGCGAAATGAACCGCAGAACGAGGGCGCAGCAGCGTGAGGGCATCAGGCTGCCCCTCTCCCGAGAGCAGGTCCATTTGGCTGCAAAGAGGGCACACCGCACGCTTACTTACCGGGAGCACAATTTCTCGATCACAGGGAGATGCTGGAGGCAGCCCCGTGTCCCCGTGTCCGCAACCGCTCATTCTGAGGAAGAATAGAAAGAAATCTTGAATACGAGAGGGAAGGAGGATGGGAGGAGTGGAGGAAGAACACAAAGACATCAGAGATAGGAGCAGGAGTGGACCATTCAGCCCATCGAGCCTGTTCCCGCCATTCAAGGCTGACTTTGGGCTTCAACTCCATTTTCCCGCCCATCGTTTAATTCCCTGAAACTCTGTCCGACGCACAGCCAGAAATATATCCAACGATGGAGCACCCACAATCCTCTGGGGGAAGAGAGAATTTCAAAGAGCCACAACCCTCCGAGTGAAGAGGTTTCTCCTTATCTCAGTCCAAAATGGCCACCCCCTTACCCTGAGACTGTGCCCCACCCCCATGTTTTAGATTCTCCCGACCAGCGGGGACCGATCTCTCAGCCTCCATCCTGTCAAACCCCCTCAGAATCTTGCCTGTTTCGGTGAGATTGTCTCTCGTTTGAGGACCAGCCGTGTTTCGTTCCCCTCGTGAAGCCTACGTCAAACTTCTAGGGCGGGATTTTATGGCCTCACTTGCTCCGAAATCTTGCCTGAGATCAATGGACCTTTCCATGGTCCGTCCCTCGCCCCGCTCCCAATTCCTGTGGCGGGCGGGGCGGTAAAATCGTGTCATTGGCTGGTTTTTCCCCATGGTAAGAAGTCTCACAACACCAGGTTAAAGTCCAACAGGTTTATTTGGTAGCACGAGCTTTCGGAGTGTTGCCCCTTCGTCAGGTGAGTGGGAGTTGTGTTCACAAACAGGGCACATAAAGACACGAACTCAATTTACAAAATAATGGTTGGAATGCGAGTCTTTAGACGTAATCAAGTCTTAAAGGTACAATGTGAGTGGAGAGAGGGTTAAGCACAGGTTAAAGAGATGTATATTGCCCCCAGCCAGGACAGTTAGTGAGATTTTGCAAGCCCAGGCAAGTTGTGGGGGTTACAGATAGTGTGACATGAACCCAAGATCCCGGTTGAGGCCGTCCTCACGTGCACGGAACTTGGCTATCAGTCTCTGCTCAGCGACTCTGCGCTGTCAAAAGTGCTACCAAATAAACCTGTTGGACTTTAACCTGGTGTTTGTGAGACTTCTGACTGTGTTTACCCCAGTCCAACGCCGGCATCTCCACATCATTTTCCCCACGGCACAGGTCACATGACTGCAGTGAACCAGACGGTACTCTTAGCGACGACTACATTTCAGAACCTCAAACAGAGATCGCCTCTCATTCTTCTAAACTCCAGAAGATCAAGGCCCAATTTAACCAGCCTTTCATCAGAGGACAACCCCTCCCTATCCCAGGGACCAATTAAATTGAACTTACTGCATTGCCTCCCATGTAGGCTTATCCTTCCTTAGATATGGACAGGAAAAGGCTGGGCATTATTTCAGATGCGGTCTCATCAAAGCCCTGAATAATTGTAGTAAGGCTTCCGTAATTTTGAGCTCCAATCCCCTTGGAACACAGCTCAAGGTGCCATATATTCTGGCCCTTCCCGCCAGTGGGATCTTGCCGGATAATCCCACCCCGGATCCCAGTTTGGCGTTCTATCCAAATGGTAGCGGAGGGAGTAGGGGGCACGGAGAGGGGTCTAAGGCTGGGTCTAACATAGCCGCCCCTACAGGTAAGGGGGAAACCGGCCGGTCTCCCGAGGGGAATGCCGGACATGATTCCAGGCCCAGAATCCGCACAGGAATATCGAACGGGGGCGGTATTGCCTTGTCAGCCCCGATGAGCCTTGACCAATGAAACAGGGAAGGGACGGCATTCCAGGGATCCGCGCTTTGGCCACATCCGGCAATGTCCGGGAAGGGGAAAGGTTAAACACTGGTTAGATTCGGAAACACAAGCCGGCTTTTTCCTCCTCCCAGCCTGCCAGGAATTCCGAGCATTTCCCGTTTCTGTTTTGGGAATTTCCCGCCACTTTTGCCAACTGTTCCAATTGATCTGTACCTGATTGAGAGAATCATAGAATTCCTACAGTGCCGAAGAGGCCATTCGACCCATTGGATCTGAACCGACTCTGAAAGAATATCTTACCTAGGGCCACACCCTATCCCCGTAATCCCACACATTTAGCATGGCCAATCCCCCTTACTCACACATCTTTGGACACTAAGGGGCAATGTAGCATGGCCAATCCACCCAACCCGCGCATCTTTGGACACTAAGGGGCAATTTAGCATGGCCAATCCCCCTTACTCACACATCTTTGGACACTAAGGGTCAATTTAGCATGGCCAATCCACCGAACCCGCACATCTTTGGACACTAAGGGGCAATGTAGCATGGCCAATCCACCCAACCCGCGCATCTTTGGACACTAAGGGGCAATTTAGCATGGCCAATCCATCTAATTTACACATCTTTGGACACTAAGGGGCAATTTAGCATGGCCAATCCACCTAACCCGCACAGCGTTGGACACTAAGGGGCAATGTAGCATAGCCAATCCACCTAACCTACACATCTTTGGACACTAAGGGGCAATTTAGCATGGCCAATCCACCTAACCTACACATCTTTGGACACTAAGGGGCAATTTAGCATGGCCAATCCACCTAACCTACACATCTTTGGACACTAAGGGACAATGTAGCATGGCCAATCCACCTAACCTACACATCTTTGGACACTAAGGGACAATTTAGCATGGCCAATCCACCCAACCCGCGCATCTTTGGACACTAAGGGGCAATTTAGCATGGCCAATCCATCTAATTTACACATCTTTGGACTGTGGGAGGAAACCGGAGCACCCGGAGGAAACCCACGCAGACACGAAGAGAATGTGCAGACTCCGCACAGACAGTGACCCAAGCCGGGAATCGAACCCGGGTCCCTGGCGCTGTGAGGCAGCAGTGCTAACCCACTGTGCCACCGTGCCAGTGAACCTGGCTGCCTACACGTGCTGCTGGCGGGTGGGGGGAGGTTGGGGGTCGGAGGGAGCAGAATTCTTTTACCTTTTCTGTGATCGCAGTGACATCAGCAGAGATTGGTCAGCGTAAGGCAGCTTGGAAGCTTCCGGATCCTCGCCGGGAGAACTAGCCAGACTCCCGGGGAAACTAGCGGACGGCCAGCTCTGCAAAGAGACGGGAAGGAGGAGATTGGCTCGCGGGTCAGAGCGGTGCACGTTACAACAGTAGGAAGAGGCCTTTCTGCCCATCGTGCAAGTGCGTGTGGGGTAGAATGACTTAGAAAGCATTGTGGGGAAAAACAGACATTCTCTCAAAGCTAAAATAAAGGTACAACACTGCAGATGCTGGACAGCTGAAATAAAATGCTTTTTAGCACGGCCAATGCACCCTAACCAGCACGTCTTTCGGACTGTGGGAGGAAACCGGAGCACCCGGAGGAAACCCTTGCAGACACGGGGAGAATGTGCAGACTCCGCACAGACAGTGACCCCAAGCCGGGAATCGAACCCGGGTCACTGGCGCTGTGAGGCAGCAGTGCTAACCCGCTGTGCCGCCGTACTTGGCAGGGTGGGATTACGGGGTTGGGGCCTGGGTGGGTTTGCTGTCAGTGCAGGCTCGATGGGCCGAATGGTCTCCTCCTGCACTGCAGGGATCCTGAGATTCGATAATAAATGCTGATCCAGCCACGTCCCGTAACCTAAATTGAAAAGAAAATCGACGGTAGCCGTCACGGCTGACTGAGGTAAGCTTTCAATTCCAGAATTGTTACCCGCTGTGGTGGGACTTGAACCAGCCTCGCGAACAGGGCCTCGGGATGGCTGATCCAGTGATGTCCCCAATACACCATCGTCGCCCTCCCCTGGCCGTGTCTGGTGCTGCAGAGGCTATGAACGCGGCACAGGCCCGCCCGGGGGCTGCCGCGTAGGGGTCCGGTTCTTCACTGGTGCCTTTCCCCGCGAGGGAATGTCTCTCACTTACTGCGGCTGCATTCGCAAAGCGCCCAAGGCAGTTCGGGACAATACTCACGTTGACATCTTCATTCAGCATTGTAAGGAGCAGCTCCTCTCGGCCTCTCAGCCAGGGCTGGAAGTAGCGAAAACCCTGGGGAGGGGGACAAACAACCAGTAAGGATGGGCAACAACACCTCCTCCCCCATCATCCTCAACACCGGTGCCCCACAAGGCTGTGTCCTCAGCACCCGACTGTACTCCTTACCCACCTATGACTGTGCGGCCAAATTCCCCTCCAACTCCATTTTCAAGTTTGCTGACGACACCACCGTAGTGGGTCGGATCTCAAACAATGACGAGACAGAGAACAGGAATGAGATAGAGAATCTGGTGAACTGGTGCGGCAACAATAATCTCTCCCTCAATGTCAACAAAACGAAGGAGATTGTCGTCGACTTCAGGAAGCGTAAAGGAGAACATGCCCCTGTCTACATCAATGGGGACGGAGTAGAAAGGGCCGAGAGCTTCAGGTTTGTAGGTGTCCAGATCACCAACAACCTGTCCTGGTCCCCCCCACGCCGACACTATAGTTAAGAAAGCCCCACCAACGCCTCTACTTTCTCAGAAGACTAAGGAAATTTGGCATGTCCGCTCCGACTCTCACCAACTTTTACAGATGCACCATAGAAAGCATTCTTTCTGGTTGTATCACAGCTTGGTCTGGGCTCCTGCTCTGCCCAAGACCGCAAGGAACTACAAAAGGTCGTGAATGTAGCCCAATCCATCACGCAAACCAGCCTCCCATCCATTGACTCTGTCTACACTTCCCGCTGCCTCGGGGAAAAGCAGCCAGCATAATTAAGGACCCCACGCACCCCGGACATTCCCTCTTCCACCTTCTTCCATCGGGAAAAAGATACAAAAGTCTGAGGTCACGCACCGACCGACTCAAGAACAGCTTCTTCCCTGCTGCTGTCAGACTTTTGAATGGACCCACCATATATTAAGTTGATCTTTCTCTACACCCGAGCTATGACTGTAACACTACATTCTGCACCCTCTCCTTTCCTTCTCCCCATGTACTCTATGAACGGTATGCTTTGTCTGTATAGTGCGCAAGAAACAATACTTTTCACTGTATCCCAATACATGTGACAATAATAAATCAAATCCTTCTCCCCTATGTACTCTATGAACGGTATGCTTTGTCTGTATAGCGCGCAAGAAACAATACTTTTCACTGTATCCCAATACATGTGACAATAATAAATCAAATCCTTCTCCCCTATGTACTCTATGAACGGTATGCTTTGTCTGTATAGCGCGCAAGAAACAATACTTTTCACTGTATCCCAATACATGTGACAATAATAACTCAAATCAAAAGGTCAATGTAAAAGATCTGGTGTCCGTTATTTTGATACAGAAGACGGGGGGGGGATGAGTTCCCTCTGTTGTCGATGACCAATATTTAATCCCTCATCCAACATCGCGAAAACAGATCATCTCATTGCTGTCGGTGGGATCTTACTGTGTACAAAATGGCTACCACATTCCCTCAGCCGATCAGCTATTGGGGGAGCAGTTCCAGGAGCCCAGCCTCACTTCCAATTCCTTCTGCTCTTACATTCAAGGTTACTACGGCTTCGAACAAGGAAGTACTTTATCTTTTTCGAAGAGCGGATTCCCCTGTCTCCCTGCGAACCCGCTTACCTGCAGCGATCCCAGAACAATTAAATCTCCCAGAAACTCCTGAAGCTTCTTCACTTCCTTCATCTTGTCCTGGAAACACAGCACAGGAAACAAATCAGCAGGAACTGGGAACCATAGAATCCCTACAGTGCAGAAGGAGGCCATTCGGCCCATCGAGCCAGCACCGACCACAATCCCATTCCGGTCCTATCCCCGTAACCCCGTGCATTTACCCTAGCTAGTCCCCCTGACACTAAGGGGCAATTTAGCATGGCCAATCCACCTAACCCGTACATCTTTGGACACTAAGGGGCAATTTAGCATGGCCAATCCATCTAACCTACACATCTTTGGACACTAAGGGGCAATTTAGCAAGGCCAATCCACCCAACCCGCACATCTTAGGACTGTGGGAGGAAACCCGAGCAGCCGGAGGAAACCCACGCAGACACGGGGAGAACGTGCAGACTCCGCACAGACAGTGACCCAACGCTGGAATTGAACCCGGGTCCCTGGTGCTGTGAGGCAGCAGTGCTAACCACTGTGCTACCGAGTCGTCCTGGCAACTTACCCAGGTCCACCCCTCCACCCTATTTCCACACATTTAGCATGGCCAGTCCACCTAACCTGCACATCTTTGGACACTAAAGGACAATTTAGCATGGCCAATCCACCTAACCTACACATCTTTGGACACTAAGGGGCAATTTAGCATGGCCAATCCACCTAACCCACACATCTTTGGACACTAAGGGACAATTTAGCATGGCCAATCCACCTAACCCACACATCTTTGGACACTAAGGGACAATTTAGCATGGCCAATCCACCTAACCCGTACATCTTTGGACACTAAGGGGCAATTTAGCATGGCCAATCCACCTAACCCGTACATCTTTGGACACTAAGGGGCAATTTAGCATGGCCAATCCATCTAACCTACACATCTTTGGACACTAAGGGGCAATTTAGCAAGGCCAATCCACCTAACCTGCACATCTTTGGATACTAAGGGACAATTTAGCATGGCCAATCCACCTAACCTACACATCTTTGGACACTAAGGGGCAATTTAGCATGGCCAATCCACCTAACCCGCACATCTTTGGACACTAAGGGACAATGTAGCATGGCCAATCCACCTAATCTACCCATCTTTGGACACTAAGGGACAATTTGGCGTGGCCAATCCACCTAACCTGCACATCTTTGGACACTAAGGGACAATTTGGCGTGGCCAATCCACCTAACCTGCACATCTTTGGAGTGTGGGAGGAAACCAGAGCACCCGGAGGAAACCCACGCAGACACGGGGAGAACGTGCAGACTCAACACAGACAGTGACCAAAGCCGGGAATCGAACCTGGGTCCCTGGCGCTGTGAGGCAGCAGTGCTAACCACTGTGCCACCGTGACAAGATTGGGGAAACAAGCAGTTGAGAAGACAGAGAAAGATGTTTCAAATTCCTATTGCGGGCCAAGTTAGCTGGTCGTAGTTGTTTAAAGGTTTTTTAAAAATTATTAGCGTCAAAAATATGTTTACATTAACACTACAATGAAGTTACTGTGAAAATCCCCT
>NW_027593842.1:0-26035 GCF_964213995.1 Mustelus asterias | reverse complement strand
GAGGGAGAGAAGGGTGTGTGTGTGTGAGCGAGAGAGAGGGGAGAGTGTGTGTGAGAGAGGGGAGAGTGTGTGTGAGAGAGGAGAGAGTGTGTGTGAGAGAGAGGGGAGAGGGTGTGAGAGAGGGAGAGAGGGGAGAGTGTGTGAGAGAGAGAGAGAGGGGAGAGTATGTGTGAGAGAGAGAGAGGAGAGAGTGTGTGACAGAGCGAGAGGGGAGAGTGTGTGTGAGAGGGAGAGGGGAGAGTGTGTGAGCGGGAGAGGGGAGAGTGTGTGAGAGGGAGAGGGGAGAGTGTGTGAGAGGGAGAGAGGGGTGAGAGTGTGAGAGAGAGAGATGAGACTGTGTGTGAGAGAGAGAGGGGAGAGTCTGTGTGTGAGAGAGGGGAGAGTGCGAGAGAGAGGGAGAGAGGGGAGAGTGTGTCAGAGAGGGAGAGGAGAGAGTGTGTGACAGAGAGAGAGGGGACAGTGTGTGTGTGAGAGAGAGGGGAGAGTGTGTGTCGGAGAGAGAGGGGAGAGTGTGTGAGAAGGAGAGAGTGTGGGAGAGGGAGAGAGAGGAGAGTGCGTGTGAGAGGGAGAGAGTTTGTGAGAGGGAGGGAGGGGTGAGTGTTTGTGAGCCGGAGAGAGGGGAGAGTGTGTGTGAGAGAGAGAGGGGAGATTGTGTGTGAGAGAGAGTGAGAGAGAGGGGAGAGTGTGAGAGTGGGAGGGAGGGGAGAGTGTGTGAGAGAGAGAGATGTGAGAGTGTGTGAGAGAGAGTGAGAGGAGAGTGTGTGTGAGAGGGAGAGAGGGGAGAGTGTGTGCGAGAGAGATGGGGGAGAGTGTCTGAGAGAGAGAGGGGGGAGAGTATGAGTGTGAGAGAGAGAGACGAGACTGTGTGTGAGAGAGACGGGAGAGTGTGCGTGAGAGATACAGAGGGGATAGTGTGTGTGAGAGAGGGGAGAGTGTGTGTGAGAGAGAGCGAGAGAGGAGAGAGTGTGTGTGTGAGAGAGTGAGGGGAGAGTGTGTGTTGGAGAGAGCGGGGAGTGTGTGTGAGAGGGAGAGAGGGAAGAGTGTGTGTGAGAGAGAGTGAGGGGAGAGTGTGTGTTGGAGAGAGCGGGGAGTGTGTGTGAGAGGGAGAGAGTGTGTGAGAGGGAGAGAGAGGAGAGAGTGTGTGAGAGGGAGAGAGTTTGTGAGAGGGAGGGAGGGGACAGTGTTTGTGAGAGAGAGAGGGGAGAGTGTGTGTGAGAGAGAGAGAGGGGAGAGTGTGTGAGAGCGAGAGAGGGGTGAGTGTGTTTGAGAGTGAGAGAGGGGAGAGTGTGTGTGAGAGAGGGAGAGGGGAGAGTGTGTGTTGGAGAGAGAGGGGAGAGTGTGTGTTGGAGAGAGAGAGGGGAGAGTGTGTGTGAGAGAGAGAAAGGGGAGAGTGTGTGAGAGAGGGGGAGAGGGAGAGAGGGGAGAGTGTGTGTTGGAGTGAGAGGGGAGATTGTGTGTGAGAGAGGGAGAGTGTGTGTGTGCGAGGGAGAGAGGGGAGAGTGTGTGTGAGAGAGGGAGAGAGGGGAGAGTGTGTGTGAGCGGGAGAGAGTGTGTGAGCGGGAGAGAGAGGAGAGAGTGTGTGAGGGAGAGAGTTTGTGAGAGGGAGGGAGGGGAGAGTTTGTGAGAGGGAGGGAGGGGAGAGTGTGTGAGAGAGAGAGAGGGGAGATTGTGTGTGAGAGAGAGAGAGGAGAGAGTGAGAGAGAGAGGGGAGAGTGTGAGAGTGGGGGAGAGGGGAGAGTGTGCGAGAGAGAGAGAGAGGGGAGAGTGTGTGCGAGAGAGAGAGAGGGAAGAGTGTGTGATAGAGAGAGGGAGAATGTGTTTGTGAGAGAGGGAGAGTGTGTGTGAGAGCGAGAGAGGGGAGAGTGTGTGTGAGCGGGAGAGAGGGAAGAGTGTGTGAGAGAGAGAGAGAGGGGGGAGAGTGTGTGCGAGAGAGAGAGAGGGGAGAGTGTGTGCGAGAGAGAGGGGAGAGTGTGTGAGAGAGAGAGAGGAGAGTGTGTGTGAGAGGGAGAGAGGGGAGAGTGTGTGTGAGAGAGAGGGGAGAGTGTGTGAGAGAGAGAGGGGAGAGTGTGTGAGAGGGAGAGAGGGGAGAGTGTGTGAGAGAGAGGGGAGAGTGTGTGTGAGAGAGGGGAGAGTGTGTGTGAGAGAGAGAGAGAGGGGAGAGTGTCTGTTTATGAGAGAGAGGGCAGAGTGTGTGTGAGAGGGAGAGAGGGAAGAGTGTGTGTGAGAGAGAGAGGGGAGAGTGTGTGTTGGAGTGAGAGGGGAGATTGTGTGAGAGGGAGGGGAGAGTGTGTGTGAGAGAGAGAGAGAGGGGAGAGTGTGTGAGAGAGGGGAGAGTGTCTGTTTATGAGAGAGAGAGGAGAGTGTGTGTGAGAGGGAGAGAGGGGAGAGTGTTTGTGAGCGGGAGAGAGGGGAGAGTGTGATAGAGAGAGGGGAGATTGTGCGTGAGAGAGAGAGAGGAGAGAATGAGAGAGAGGGGAGAGTGTGAGAGTGGGAGAAAGGGGAGAGTGTGTGAGAGAGAGAGAGGGGAGAGCGTGTGAGAGGGAGAGAGAGGAGAGTGTGTGTGAGAGGGAGAGGGGAGAGTGTGTGAGAGAGACAGGGGGAATGTGTGTGTGAGAGAGGGAGAGGGGAGAGTGTGTGTGTGAGCGAGAGAGGGGAGAGTGTGTGTGAGAGGGAGAGAGGAGAGAGTGTGTGTGAGAGAGAGGGGAGAGTGTGTGAGAGAGAGAGAAAGAGGGGAGACTGTGTGCGAGAGAGAGAGAGGAGAGAGTGTGTGTGAGAGAGAGGGGAGAGTGTGTGAGAGAGAGAGAGAGAGGGGAGAGAGTGTGTGAGATAGAGAGAGGAGAGAGTGTGTGACAGAGCGAGAGGGGAGAGTGTGTGTGAGGGGAGAGGGGAGAGTGTGTGAGAGGGATAGAGGGGAGAGAGTGTGAGAGAGGGAGACGAGACTGTGTGTGAGAGAGAGAGGGGAGAGTGTGTGTGAGAGAGACAGAGGGGAGAGTGTGTGTGAGAGAGAGGGGAGAGTGTGTCAGAGAGGGAGAGGAGAGAGTGTCTGACAGAGAGAGAGGGGACAGTGTGTGTGAGAGAGAGAGGGGAGAGTGTGTGAGAGAGAGAGAGAGGAGAGAGTGTGTGTGAGAGAGAGGAGAGTGTGTGTGAGAGGGAGAGAGGGAAGAGTGTGTGTGAGAGAGAGTGAGGGGAGAGTGTGTGTGAGAGGGAGAGAGGGAAGAGTGTGTGTGAGAGAGAGTGAGGGGAGAGTGTGTGTTGAGAGAGAGGGGAGTGTTTGTGAGAGGGAGAGAGTTTGTGAGAGGGAGGGAGGGGAGAGTGTTTGTGACCGGGAGAGAGGGGAGAGTGTGTGAGAGAGAGGGGAGAGTGTGTGTGAGAGAGAGAGAGGGGAGAGTGTCTGCTTATGAGAGAGAGGGGAGAGTGTGTGTGAGAGGGAGAGGGAAGAGTGTGTGTGAGAGAGAGAGAGAGGGGAGAGGGGAGAGTGTGTGTTGGAGTGAGAGGGGAGAGTGTGTGAGAGGGAGGGAGGGGAGAGTGTTTGTGAGCGGGAGAGGGGGGAGAGTGTGTGTGAGAGAGAGAGGGGGGAGAGTGTGTGTGAGAGAGAGGGGAGATTGTGTGTGAGAGAGAGAGAGTGGAGAGAATGAGAGAGAGGGGAGAGTGTGAGAGTGGGAGAAAGGGGAGAGTGTGTGAGAGAGAGGGAGAGGGGAGAGTGTGTGTGTGAGCGAGAGAGGGGAGAGTGTGTGTGAGAGGGAGAGAGGGGAGAGTGTGTGAGAGAGAGGGAGAGAGGGGAGACTGTGTGCGAGAGAGAGAGAGGAGAGAGTGTGTGAGAGAGAGGGGAGAGTGTGTGAGAGAGTGAGTGAGGGGAGAGTGTCTGAGAGAGAGAGAGGGGAGAGTGTGTGTGAGAGAGAGAGAGAGGAGAGAGCGTGTGACAGAGCGAGAGGGGAGAGTGTGTGTGAGAGGGAGAGAGGGGAGAGAGTGTGAGAGAGAGAGACGAGACTGTGTGTGAGAGAGAGAGGGGAGAATGTGTGTGAGAGAGACAGAGGGGAGAGTGTGTGTGAGAGAGAGGGGAGAGTGTGAGAGAGAGGGCGAGAGGGGAGAGTGTGTCAGAGAGGGAGAGGAGAGAATGTGTGACAGAGAGAGAGGGGAAAGTGTGTGAGAGGGAGAGGGGAAAGTGTGTGAGAGGGAGAGGGGAAAGTGTGTGAGAGGGAGAGAGAGGGGACAGTGTGTGCGAGAGAGAGAGGGGGGAGAGTGTGTGTGCGAGAGAGAGGGGAGAGTGTGTGAGAGAGAGAGGGGGAATGTGTGTGTGAGGGAGGGAGAGGGGAGAGTGTGTGTGAGGGAGAGAGGGGAGAGTGTGTGAGAGAGTGAGTGAGGGGAGAGTGTGTGAGAGAGAGAGAGGGGAGAGTGTGTGCGAGAGAGAGAGAGGGGAGAGTGTGTGCGAGAGAGAGAGAGAGGGGAGAGTGTGTGAGAGAGAGAGAGGGGAGAGTGTGTGTGAGAGAGAGAGAGGGGAGAGTGTGTGAGAGAGAGAGGGGAGAGTGTGTGAGAGAGAGAGGGGAGAGTGTGTGAGAGAGAGAGGGGAGAGTGTGTGAGAGAGAGAGGGGAGAGTGTGTGAGAGAGAGAGAGAGGGGAGAGTGTGTGAGAGAGAGAGAGAGGGGAGAGTATGTGTGAGAGAGAGAGAGGGGAGAGTATGTGTGAGAGAGAGTGAGGAGAGAGTGTGTGACAGAGCGAGAGGGGAGAGTGTGTGTGAGAGAGAGAGAGGCGAGAGTGTGTGTGAGAGGGAGAGAGGGGAGAGTGTGTGAGAGAGAGGGGAGAGTGTGTGCGAGAGAGAGAGGGGAGAGTGTGTGAGAGAGAGGGGAGAGTGTCTGTTTATGAGAGGGGAGAGTGTGTGTGAGAGGGAGAGAGGGGAGAGTCTGTGTGAGAGGGAGAGAGGGGAGATTGTGTGTAGGAGAGAGAGGGGAGAGTGTGAGAGTGGGAGAGAGGGGAGAGTGTGTGAGAGAGAGGAAGAGCGGAGAGTGTGTGTGAAAGCGAGAGAGGGGAGAGTGTGTGTGAGAGGGAGAGAGGGGAGAGTGTGTGTGAGAGAGGGAGGGGAGAGCGTGTGAGAGAGAGAGGGGAGTGTGTGTGTGAGCGAGAGAGAGGGGAGAGTGTGTGTGAGAGAGGAGAGAGTGTGTGCGAGAGAGAGGGGAGAGTGTGTGAGAGAGAGAGGGGAGAGTGTGTGAGAGAGAGAGGGGGGAGAGTATGTGTGAGAGAGAGAGAGGAGTGTGTGATAGAGCGAGAGAGGAGTGTGTGATAGAGCGAGAGGGGAGAGTGTGTGTGAGAGGGAGAGGGGAGAGTGTGTGAGCGGGAGAGGGGAGAGTGTGTGAGCGGGAGAGGGGAGAGTGTGTGAGCGGGAGAGGGGAGAGTGTGTGAGAGGGAGAGAGGGGTGAGAGTGTGAGAGAGAGAGATGAGACTGTGTGTGAGAGAGAGAGGGGAGAATGTGTGTGAGAGAGACAGAGGGGAGAGAGAGAGAGAGAGGGAGAGAGGGGAGAGTGTGTCAGAGAGGGAGAGGAGAGAGTGTGTGACAGAGAGAGAGGGGACAGTGTGTGTGAGAGAGAGAGGGGAGAGTGTGTGAGAGAGAGGAGAGAGTGTGTGTGAGAAAGAGAGAGAGGAGAGTGTGTGTGAGAGGGAGAGAGGGAAGAGTGTGTGTTGGAGAGAGAGGGGAGAGTGTGTGAGAAGGAGAGAGTGTGGGAGAGGGATAGAGGGGAGAGTGTGTGTTTGAGGGAGAGAGGGGAGCGTGTGTGTGATAGAGAGAGAGGGGAGAGTGTGTGAGAGAGAGAGAGGGGGGAGAGTGTGTGTGAGAGAGAGAGAGGAGAGAGTGTGTGACAGAGCGAGAGCGGAGAGTGTGTGTGAGAGGGAGAGGGGAGAGTGTGTGAGAGGGAGAGGGGAGAGTGTGTGAGAGGGTGAGAGGGAGAGAGAGACGAGACTGTGTGTGAGAGAGAGAGGGGAGAATGTGTGTGAGAGAGACAGAGGGGAGAGAGAGAGAGAGAGAGAGACAAGACTGTGTGTGAGAGAGAGAGGGGAGAATGTGTGTGAGAGAGACAGAGGGGAGAGTGTGTGTGAGAGAGAGGGGAGAGTATGAGAGAGAGGGAGAGAGGGGAGAGTGTGTCAGAGAGGGAGAGGAGAGAGTGTGTGACAGAGAGAGAGGGGAAAGTGTGTGAGAGGGAGGGAGAGAGAGGGGAGAGTGTGTGCGAGAGAGAGAGGGGAGAGTGTGTGAGAGAGAGAGGGGGAATGTGTGTGTGAGAGAGGGAGAGGGGAGAGTGTGTGTGAGAGCGAGAGAGGGGAGAGTGTGTGTGAGGGAGAGAGGGGAGAGTGTGTGAGGGAGAGAGAGGAGAGTGTGTGAGAGAGAGAGAGGGGAGAGTGTGTGAGAGAGAGAGAGGGGAGAGTGTGTGCGAGAGAGAGAGAGGGGAGAGTGTGTGCGAGAGAGAGAGAGGGGAGAGTGTGTGAGAGAGAGAGAGGGGAGAGTGTGTGTGAGAGGGAGAGAGGGGAGAGTGTGTGTGAGAGAGAGGGGAGAGTGTGTGAGAGAGAGAGGGGAGAGTGTGTGAGAGAGAGAGGGGAGAGTGTGTGAGAGAGAGAGGGGAGAGTGTGTGAGAGAGAGAGGGGAGAGTGTGTGAGAGAGAGAGAGAGGGGAGAGTGTGTGAGAGAGAGAGAGAGGGGAGAGTATGTGTGAGAGAGAGAGAGGAGAGAGTGTGTGACAGAGCGAGAGGGGAGAGTGTGTGTGAGAGAGAGAGAGGCGAGAGTGTGTGTGAGAGGGAGAGAGGGGAGAGTGTGTGAGAGAGAGGGGAGAGTGTGTGAGAGAGAGGGGAGAGTGTGTGCGAGAGAGAGAGGGGAGAGTGTGTGAGAGAGAGGGGAGAGTGTCTGTTTCTGAGAGGGGAGAGTGTGTGTGAGAGGGAGAGAGGGGAGAGTCTGTGTGAGAGGGAGAGAGGGGAGATTGTGTGTAGGAGAGAGAGGGGAGAGTGGGAGAGTGGGAGAGAGGGGAGAGTGTGTGAGAGAGGGGAGAGTGTGTGAGAGGGAGAGAGAGGAGAGTGTGTGTGAGAGAGGGAGAGCGGAGAGTGTGTGTGAAAGCGAGAGAGGGGAGAGTGTGTGTGAGAGGGAGAGAGGGGAGAGTGTGTGTGAGAGAGGGAGGGGAGAGCGTGTGAGAGAGGGGAGTGTGTGTGTGAGCGAGAGAGAGGGGAGCGTGTGTGTAAGAGAGGAGAGAGTGTGTGCGAGAGAGAGGGGAGAGTGTGAGAGAGAGGGGAGAGTGTGTGAGAGAGAGAGAGGGGGGAGAGTATGTGTGAGAGAGAGAGAGGAGTGTGTGATAGAGCGAGAGGGGAGAGTGTGTGTGAGAGGGAGAGGGGAGAGTGTGTGAGCGGGAGAGGGGAGAGTGTGTGAGCGGGAGAGGGGAGAGTGTGTGAGAGGGAGAGGGGAGAGTGTGTGAGAGGGAGAGGGGAGAGTGTGTGAGAGGGAGAGAGGGGTGAGAGTGTGAGAGAGAGAGATGAGAGGGAGAGAGGGGAGAGTGTGTCAGAGAGGGAGAGGAGAGAGTGTGTGACAGAGAGAGAGGGGACAGTGTGTGTGAGAGGGAGAGAGGGAAGAGTGTGTGTGAGAGAGAGTGAGGGGAGAGTGTGTGTTGGAGAGAGAGGGGAGAGTGTGTGAGAAGGAGAGAGTGTGGGAGAGGGAGAGAGAGGAGAGAGCGTGTGAGAGGGAGAGAGTTTGTGAGAGGGAGGGAGGGGTGAGTGTTTGTGAGCCGGAGAGAGGGGAGAGTGTGTGTGAGAGAGAGAGGGGAGATTGTGTGTGAGAGAGAGGAGAGAGTGAGAGAGAGGGGAGAGTGTGAGAGTGGGAGGGAAGGGAGAGTGTGTGAGAGAGAGTGAGAGGAGAGTGTGTGTGAGAGAGAGAGGGGAGAGTGTGTGTGTGAGCGAGAGAGGGGAGAGTGTGTGCGAGAGAGAGAGGGGGGAGAGTGTGTGAGAGAGAGAGAGGGGGGAGAGTGTGTGAGAGAGAGACGGGATAGTGTGCGTGAGAGATACAGAGGGGATAGTGTGTGTGAGAGAGAGAGAGGAGAGAGTGTGTGTGTGAGAGAGAGAGAGGAGCGTGTGTGTGAGAGGAAGAGAGGGCAGAGTGTGTGTGAGAGAGAGTGAGGGGAGAGTGTGTGTTGGAGAGAGAGGGGAGTGTGTGTGAGAGGGAGAGAGTGTGTGAGAGGGAGAGAGAGGAGAGAGTGTGTGAGAGGGAGAGCGTTTCTGAGAGGGAGGGAGGGGAGAGTGTGTGAGAGAGAGAGAGGGGAGATTGTGTGTGAGAGAGAGAGAGGAGAGAGTGAGAGAGAGGGGAGAGTGTGAGAGTGGGGGAGAGAGGAGAGTGTGCGAGAGAGAGGGGAGAGTGTGTGCGAGAGGGAGAGAGGGGAGAGTGTGTGAGAGAGAGGGGAGAGTGTGTGCGAGAGAGAGAGAGGGGAGAGTGTGTGAGAGAGAGGGGAGAGTGACTGTTTATGAGAGGGGAGAGTGTGTGTGAGAGGGAGAGAGGGGAGAGTGTGTGAGAGGGAGAGAGGGGAGATTGTGTGTGAGAGAGAGAGTGGAGAGAGAGGGGAGAGTGTGTGTGAGAGAGAGAGAGGCGAGAGTGTGTGTGAGAGGGAGAGAGGGGAGAGTGTGTGAGAGAGAGGGGAGAGTGTGTGCGAGAGAGAGAGGGGAGAGTGTGTGAGAGAGAGGGGAGAGTGTCTGTTTATGAGAGGGGAGAGTGTGTGTGAGAGGGAGAAAGGGGAGATTGTGTGTAGGAGAGAGAGGGGAGAGTGTGAGAGTGGGAGAGTGGGAGAGAGGGGAGAGTGTTTGAGAGAGAGAGGGGAGAGTGTGTGAGAGGGAGAGAGAGGCGAGTGTGTGTGAGAGAGGGAGAGCGGAGAGTGTGTGTGAGAGCGAGAGAGGGGAGAGTGTGTGTGAGAGGGAGAGAAGGGTGTGTGTGTGTGAGCGAGAGAGAGGGGAGAGTGTGTGTGAGAGAGGGGAGAGTGTGTGTGAGAGAGGAGAGAGTGTGTGTGAGAGAGAGGGGAGAGGGTGTGAGAGAGGGAGAGAGGGGAGAGTGTGTGAGAGAGAGAGAGAGGGGAGAGTATGTGTGAGAGAGAGAGAGGAGAGAGTGTGTGACAGAGCGAGAGGGGAGAGTGTGTGTGAGAGGGAGAGGGGAGAGTGTGTGAGCGGGAGAGGGGAGAGTGTGTGAGAGGGAGAGGGGAGAGTGTGTGAGAGGGAGAGAGGGGTGAGAGTGTGAGAGAGAGAGATGAGACTGTGTGTGAGAGAGAGAGGGGAGAGTCTGTGTGTGAGAGAGGGGAGAGTGCGAGAGAGAGGGAGAGAGGGGAGAGTGTGTCAGAGAGGGAGAGGAGAGAGTGTGTGACAGAGAGAGAGGGGACAGTGTGTGTGTGAGAGAGAGGGGAGAGTGTGTGTCGGAGAGAGAGGGGAGAGTGTGTGAGAAGGAGAGAGTGTGGGAGAGGGAGAGAGAGGAGAGTGCGTGTGAGAGGGAGAGAGTTTGTGAGAGGGAGGGAGGGGTGAGTGTTTGTGAGCCGGAGAGAGGGGAGAGTGTGTGTGAGAGAGAGAGGGGAGATTGTGTGTGAGAGAGAGTGAGAGAGAGGGGAGAGTGTGAGAGTGGGAGGGAGGGGAGAGTGTGTGAGAGAGAGAGATGTGAGAGTGTGTGAGAGAGAGTGAGAGGAGAGTGTGTGTGAGAGGGAGAGAGGGGAGAGTGTGTGCGAGAGAGATGGGGGAGAGTGTCTGAGAGAGAGAGGGGGGAGAGTATGAGTGTGAGAGAGAGAGACGAGACTGTGTGTGAGAGAGACGGGAGAGTGTGCGTGAGAGATACAGAGGGGATAGTGTGTGTGAGAGAGGGGAGAGTGTGTGTGAGAGAGAGCGAGAGAGGAGAGAGTGTGTGTGTGAGAGAGTGAGGGGAGAGTGTGTGTTGGAGAGAGCGGGGAGTGTGTGTGAGAGGGAGAGAGGGAAGAGTGTGTGTGAGAGAGAGTGAGGGGAGAGTGTGTGTTGGAGAGAGCGGGGAGTGTGTGTGAGAGGGAGAGAGTGTGTGAGAGGGAGAGAGAGGAGAGAGTGTGTGAGAGGGAGAGAGTTTGTGAGAGGGAGGGAGGGGACAGTGTTTGTGAGAGAGAGAGGGGAGAGTGTGTGTGAGAGAGAGAGAGGGGAGAGTGTGTGAGAGCGAGAGAGGGGTGAGTGTGTTTGAGAGTGAGAGAGGGGAGAGTGTGTGTGAGAGAGGGAGAGGGGAGAGTGTGTGTTGGAGAGAGAGGGGAGAGTGTGTGTTGGAGAGAGAGAGGGGAGAGTGTGTGTGAGAGAGAGAAAGGGGAGAGTGTGTGAGAGAGGGGGAGAGGGAGAGAGGGGAGAGTGTGTGTTGGAGTGAGAGGGGAGAATGTGTGTGAGAGAGGGAGAGTGTGTGTGTGCGAGGGAGAGAGGGGAGAGTGTGTGTGAGAGAGGAGAGAGGGGAGAGTGTGTGTGAGCGGGAGAGAGTGTGTGAGAGGGAGAGAGAGGAGAGAGTGTGTGAGGGAGAGAGTTTGTGAGAGGGAGGGAGGGGAGAGTTTGTGAGAGGGAGGGAGGGGAGAGTGTGTGAGAGAGAGAGAGGGGAGATTGTGTGTGAGAGAGAGAGGAGAGAGTGAGAGAGAGAGGGAGGTGTGAGCGTGGGGGAGAGGGGGAGAGTGTGCGAGAGAGAGAGAGAGGGAGAGTGTGTGCGAGAGAGAGAGAGGGGAAGAGTGTGTGATAGAGAGAGGGAGAATGTGTTTGTGAGAGAGGGAGAGGGAGAGTGTGTGTGAGAGCGAGAGAGGGGAGAGTGTGTGTGAGAGGGAGAGAGGGAAGAGTGTGTGAGAGAGAGAGAGAGGGGGAGAGTGTGTGCGAGAGAGAGAGAGGGGAGAGTGTGTGAGAGAAGGGGAGAGTGTGTGAGAGAGAGAGAGGAGAGTGTGTGTGAGAGGGAGAGAGGGGAGAGTGTGTGTGAGAGAGAGGGGAGAGTGTGTGAGAGAGAGAGGGGGAGAGTGTGTGAGAGGGAGAGAGGGAGAGTGTGTGAGAGAGAGGGGAGAGTGTGTGAGAGAGAGAGAGGAGAGTGTGTGTGAGAGGGAGAGAGGGAAGAGTGTGTGTGAGAGAGAGAGGGGAGAGTGTGTGTTGGTGTGAGAGGGGAGATTGTGTGAGAGGGAGGGGAGAGTGTGTGTGAGAGAGAGAGAGAGGGAGTGTGTGAGAGAGGGGAGAGTGTCTGTTTATGAGAGAGGAGGGGAGAGTGTGTGTGAGAGGGAGAGAGGGGAGAGGTGTTTGTGAGCGGGAGAGAGGGGAGAGTGTGATAGAGAGAGGGGAGATTGTGCGTGAGAGAGAGAGAGGAGAGAATGAGAGAGAGGGGAGAGTGTGAGAGTGGGAGAAAGGGGAGAGTGTGTGAGAGAGAGAGAGGGGAGAGCGTGTGAGAGGGAGAGAGAGGAGAGTGTGTGTGAGAGGGAGAGGGGAGAGTGTGTGGAGAGAGAGACAGGGGGAATGTGTGTGTGAGAGAGAGGGAGAGGGGAGAGTGTGTGTGTGAGCGAGAGAGGGGAGAGTGTGTGTGAGAGGGAGAGAGGAGAGAGTGTGTGTGAGAGAGAGGGGAGAGTGTGTGAGAGAGAGAAAGAGGGGAGACTGTGTGCGAGAGAGAGAGAGAGAGATGTGTGTGTGAGAGAGAGGGGAGAGTGTGTTGAGAGAGAGAGGAGAGGGGAGAGAGTGTGTGAGATAGAGAGAGGAGAGAGTGTGTGACAGAGCGAGAGGGGAGAGTGTGTGTGAGGGGAGAGGGGAGAGGTGTGAGAGGGATAGAGGGGAGAGAGTGTGAGAGAGGGAGACGAGACTGTGTGTGAGAGAGAGAGGGGAGAGTGTGTGTGAGAGAGACAGAGGGGAGAGTGTTTGAGAGAGAGGGGGAGAGTGTGTCAGAGAGGGAGAGGAGAGAGTGTCTGACAGAGAGAGGGGACAGTGTGTGTGAGAGAGAGAGGGGAGAGTGTGTGAGAGAGAGAGAGAGGAGAGAGTGTGTGTGAGAGAGAGGAGAGTGTGTGTGAGAGGGAGAGAGGGAAGAGTGTGTGTGAGAGAGAGTGAGGGGAGAGTGTGTGTGAGAGGGAGAGAGGGAAGAGTGTGTGTGAGAGAGAGTGAGGGGAGAGTGTGTGTTGAGAGAGAGGGGAGTGTTGTGAGAGGGAGAGAGTTTGTGAGAGGGAGGGAGGGGAGAGTGTTTGTGACGGGAGAGAGGGGAGAGTGTGTGAGAGAGGGGAGACTGTGTGAGAGAGAGAGAGAGGAGAGAGTGGCAGAGAGGGGAGAGTGTGAGAGTGGGAGAGAGGGGAGAGTGTGTGTGAGAGAGAGAGAGGGGAGAGTGTGTGAGAGAGAGAGAGGGGAGAGTTGTGTGAGAGGGGAGAGTGTGTGAGAGAGGGAGAGAGAGGAGAGTGTGTGTGAGAGAGAGTGAGCGGAGAGTGTGTGTGATGAGAGAGAGGGGAGAGTGTGTGCGAGAGATAGAGAGGGAGAGTGCGTGATTGGGAGAGAGGGGATAGTGTGAGAGAGAGAGAGAGAGAGAGGGAGAGTGTGTGTGTGAGAGGGTGAGAGGGGAGAGTGTGTGAGAGAGAGAGAGGGGAGAGTGTCTGTGTTTGAGAGAGAGGGAGAGTGTGTGAGCGGGAGAGAGCGTGTGAGAGGGAGAGAGTGAGAGGGAGAGTGTTTGTGAGTGGGAGAGAGGGGAGAGTGTGTGAGAGAGAGAGGGGAGATTGTGTGAGAGAGAGAGGAAAGAGTTGGAGAGAGGGGAGAGTGTGTGTGAGAGAGAGAGGAGAGCGTGTGTGTGAGAGGGATAGAGGGGAGAGTGTGTGTTTGAGGGAGAGAGGGGAGCGTGTGTGTGATAGAGAGAGAGGGGAGAGTGTGTGTGAGAGAGAGAGGAGAGAGTGTGTGACAGAGCGAGAGGGGAGAGTGAGTGAGAGGGAGAGGGGAGAGTGTGTGAGAGGGAGAGAGTGTGAGAGAGAGAGAGACGAGACTGTGTGTGAGAGAGAGAGGGGAGAATGTGTGTGAGAGAGACAGAGGGGAGAGTGTGTGTGAGAGAGAGGGGAGAGTGTGAGAGAGAGGGAGAGAGGGGAGAGTGTGTGTGAGAGAGAGAGAGGGGAGAGTGTGTGTGAGAGGGAGAGAGGGAAGAGTGTGTGTGAGAGAGAGTGAGGGGAGAGTGTGTGTTGGAGAGAGAGGGGAGTGTGTGAGAGGGAGAGAGTTTGTGAGAGGGAGGGAGGGGAGAGTGTTTGTGAGCGGGAGAGAGGGGAGATTGTCTGAGAGAGAGAGGGGAGAGTGGGAGAGAGGGAAGAGTGTGTGTGAGAGAGAGGAGAGCGTGTGTGTGAGAGGGATAGAGGGGAGAGTGTGTTTTTGAGGGAGAGAGGGGAGAGTGTATGTGAGAGAGAGAGGGGGAGAGTGTGAGAGAGAGAGAAGAGTGTGTTTGAGGGAGAGAGGGGAGCGTGTGTGTGACAGAGAGAGAGGGGAGAGTGTGTGAGAGAGAGGGGAGAGTGTGTGTGAGAGAGAGGGAGGAGAGAGTGTGTGTGAGCGAGAGAGTGTGTGTGAGCGAGAGAGAGGGGAGAGTGTGTGTGAGAGGGAGAGAGGGGAGAGTGTGCGTGAGAGAGAGAGAGGGGAGAGTGTGCGTGAGAGAGAGGGGAGAGTGTGTGTTGGAGAGAGAGGGGAGAGTTTGTGTGAGAGAGAGAGAGGGGAGAGTGTGTGTGAGAGGGGAGAGTGTGTGCGAGAGATAGAGAGGGGAGAGTGTGTGATTGGGAGAGAGGGGAGAGTGTGAGAGAGAGAGGGGAGAGTGTGTGTGTGAGAGGGAGAGAGGTGAGAGTGTGTGTGAGAGAGAGAGAGGGGAGAGTGTCTGTGTTTGAGAGAGAGGGGAGAGTGTGTGAGCGGGAGAGAGTGTGTGAGAGGGAGAGAGAGGAGAGAGTGTGTGAGAGGGAGAGTGTTTGTGAGCGGGAGAGTTTGTGAGAGAGAGAGAGGAGATTGTGTGAGAGAGAGAGAGGAGATTGTGTGAGAGAGAGAGAGGAAAGAGTTGGAGAGAGGGGAGAGTGTGTGTGAGAGAGAGAGGAGAGCGTGTGTGTGAGAGGGATAGAGGGGAGAGTGTGTGTTTGAGGGAGAAAGGGGAGCGTGTGTGTGATAGAGAGAGAGGGGAGAGTGTGTGAGAGAGAGAGAGAGGGGAGAGTGTGTGTGTGAGAGAGAGAGGAGAGAGTGTGTGACAGAGCGAGAGGGGAGAGTGTGTGTGAGAGGAGAGGGGAGAGTGTGTGAGAGGGAGAGGGGAGAGTGTGTGAGAGGGAGAGAGGGCAGAGAGTGTGAGAGAGAGACGAGACTGTGTGTGAGAGAGAGGGGAGAATGTGTGTGAGAGAGACAGAGGGGAGAGTGTGTGTGAGAGAGAGGGGAGAGTGTGAGAGAGAGGGAGAGAGGGGAGAGTGTGTCAGAGAGAGAGAGAGGAGAGAGTGTGTGTGAGAGAGAGGGAGGGGAGAGTGTGTGTGAGAGAGAGTGAGGGGAGAGTGTGTGTTGGAGAGAGAGGGGAGTGTGTGTGAGAGGGAGAGAGTTTGTGAGAGGGAGGGAGGGGAGATTGTCTGAGAGAGAGAGAGAGGAGAGAGTGGGAGAGAGGGGAGAGTGGGAGAGAGGGAAGAGTGTGTTTGAGAGAGAGGAGAGCGTGTGTGTGAGAGGGATAGAGGGGAGAGTGTGTGTTTGAGGGAGAGAGGGGAGAGTGTATGTGAGAGAGAGAGGGGGAGAGTGTGCGTGAGAGAGAGAGAGGGGAGAGTGTGTGTGAGAGGGAGAGAGGGGTGAGTGTGTTTGAGAGGGAGAGGGGAGAGTGTGTGTTGGAGAGAGAGGGGAGAGTGTGTGTTGGAAAGAGAGAGGGGAGAGTGTGTGAGAGAGAGAGAGAGAGGGGAGAGTGTGAGAGAGAGAGAGAGAGAGGGGAGAGTTTGTGTGAGAGGGGAGAGTGTGTGAGAGAGGGAGAAAGGGGAGAGTGTGTGTGAGAGAGAGAGAGCGGAGTGTGTGAGAGAGAGAGGGGAGAGTGTGTGTGAGAGATAGAGAGGGGAGAGTGCGTGAGAGGGAGAGAGGGGAGAGTGTGAGAGAGAGAGAGAGGGGAGAGTGTGTGTGAGAGAGAGAGGGGAGAGTGTGTGTGAGAGAGAGAGGGGAGAGTGTGTGCGAGAGATAGAGAGGGGAGAGTGCGTGAGAGGGAGAGAGGGAAGAGTGTGTGTGTGATGCGCATCAACTGGACACGAGGCTCAAAGCTTCGGTAAAAGAAGGCTTTTATTAACGAACAATGGAACTATCAGAACTTTAACACACTATCCCAGACTGAAGAGGTCCCGCCCGAGCAGGAGGTCTTATACCTCTCCCAGGAGGCGGAGCCCGACTGGGATGTGCCACAACAGTAACAACCACAGGTGTAACAACCCCACCCTAACCCAACAACAACATTAGAACAATCCCACAGTGGGAACCAACGATGGTTCACCACATTCACCCCTCCTTTGAGAACAAAGGCCGGCGGGGTACGAAAACAGACTAAAATGTCAACAGATTATAAGTTCAGACGGTCTGGAGGACCGCACCGTCGTTGTGACCTCCTCAATACCGGCGGTGACACCGGAGTAGGTGCATGTGGTGGCGTTCTCCCCAAAACAGCGTCCAGCTGTTCTCCCACGGACTCACAGGCCGGTTGACCCTGATGAAGCGGTCGTGCAGGGGATCCTGATACATTCTGCGATGGCGATGAGCTTCGCGGCTCAGGCAAGCTGTGCATTGGAGTAAAACTGTTAAGCACTGGTCCCGATGCTGTCCGCGCCACGTCCGGGGGAGAAATAAGGGATAAGGGATTCGTCACTGGGGGTATGGGAGCGACAGGAGTTGCTACGTCCCCTGCAGGCGTCAGGTCTCGGATCGAGACTGTGTCCTCTCGCCCGTCAGGATATGCCACATAGGCATACTGAGGGTTGGCGTGGAGGAGGTGGACCTGTTCGACCAAGGGGTCGGACTTGCGGGCCCTTACATGTCGCCGCAGGAAGACGGGTCCTGGGTACGTCAACCAGGCTGGTAAAGATATCCCCGAGGACGACTTCCGAGGGAATGAGAACATCCTCTCGTGGGGAGTAGCATTGGTTGCCGTACACAGGAGGGAGCGAATGGAGTGAAGCGCATCAGGGAGGACCTCCTGCCAACGGGAGACTGGAAGACCTTTTGACTTCAACGCCAATAGGACAGCCTTCCAGACTGTAGCATTCTCTCGTTCCACCTGTCCATTACCCCTAGGGTTGTAACTCGTGGTCCTACTAGAGGCAATCCCGTATGAGAGCAGGAATTGCCTCAAGTCATTACTCATGAACGACGAGCCCCTGTCGCTATGTATATAGCTGGGGTACCCGAACAGGGTAAAAAGATCACGGAATGCCTTGATCACCGTGGCAGCCGACGTGTCCGCGCAGGGGACAACAAACGGGAACCGGGAGTACTCATCTATTATGTTCAGAAAGTACACGTTCCGATCTGTTGAGGGAAGGGGGCCCTTAAAATCCACACTCAGCCTCTCGAAGGGGCGAGTGGCCTTGACCAAATGTGCCCGGTCAGGTCGGTAAAAGTGCGGTTTGCATTCTGCGCAAATCCGACAGCTCCTTGTCACTGACCTGACGTCCTCCACCGAGTAAGGCAGGTTGCGGGCTTTGACAAAGTGGTAGAGCCGAGTGACCCCAGGATGGCACAGGTCATTATGGAGGGCGTTCAAGCGATCCTCCTGCGTAGTAGCGCATGTTCCGCGCGAGAGGGCATCCGAGGGCTCATTGAGTTTCCCTGGACGATACATGATATCGTAGTTATAGGTGGAGAGTTCAATTCTCCACCGCAAGATCTTGTCATTCTTGATCTTGCCCCTCTGCGTGTTGTTGAACATGAACGCCACGGACTGCTGGTCCGTGATCAGGGTGAACCGCTTCCCCGCCAGGTAATGGCGCCAGTGTCTGACGGCCTCCACAATGGCCTGGGCCTCCTTCTCCACCGCTGAATGCCGAATTTCGGGGCCTTGGAGGGTGCGGGAAAAAAACGCGACGGGCCTGCCCGCCTGGTTTAGTGTGGCGGCCAGGGCGAAATCAGATGCATCGCTTTCCACCTGAAAAGGGATGGATTCGTCTACCGCGTGCATCGTGGCTTTCGCGATGTCGTGTTTCAATTCCTTGAAGGCTCATTGGGCCTCTGGCGTGAGTGGAAAAGTCGTGTACTTAATAAGCGGACGGGCTTTGTCCGCGTAGTTGGGGACCCACTGCGCATAATAGGAGAAGAAGCCTAGGCATCTTCTCAGTGCTTTTGCGCTACCGGGCAAGGGAAGTTCAGCAAGGGGGCGCATACGGTCTGGATCAGGGCCAATGGCCCCGTTTTCCACCACGTATCCCAGGATGGCTAACCGGCGCGTACGGAATACACACTTCTCCCTGTTGTAGGTCAAATTCAGGCGAGATGCAGTGCGTAAAAAGTTCTGGAGATTTGTGTCATGGTCCTGCTGATCACGGCCGCAGATGGTGACATTATCCAGGTACGGGAAGGTAGCCCGCAGCCTGTTCTGGTCCACCATTCGGTCCATAGCACGCTGGAAGACCGAGACCCCATTGGTGACACCAAATGGAACCCTAAGGAAATGATACAGACGACCATCCGCCTCAAAAGCCGTGTACTGTCTGTCCTCTGGGCGAATGGGGAGTTGGTGGTAGGCGGACTTAAGGTCTATGGTGGAGAACACCCGGTACTGCGCAATCTGATTGACCATATCAGATATGCGCGGGAGGGGATACGCATCCAGCTGCGTATATCGGTTAATGGTCTGACTGTGATCAATGACCATCCGGGGTTTGTTCCCGCTCTTGACCACCACAACCTGTGCTCTCCACGGACTAACACTGGGCTGTATGATCCCTTCTTTGAGGAGTCGCTGAACCTCAGATCTGATGAAGATCCGATCTTCAGTGCTGTAACGCCTACTTTTAGTAGCGATGGGCTTGCAGCCTGGTACCAGATTCTGAAATAAAGAGGGTGTGGTGATCTTTAATGTAGAAAGATTGCAGGCGGGGCGCTTTGGACAATTTGGAGACTGCAGCTGTTCTCCCACTGTCAGCGAAGGGAGTGGCCCACCGTACTGTAGGATCACACTCTTCATGTGGACCATAAAGTTTAGTCCGAGGAGAATTGGTGCGCAAAGATGCGGCAACACAAGGAGCCTGAATCGCTCGTAAATTGTGCCTTGCACTTTCAAACTTACCACACAACGTCCTAGCACAGCGACAGCCCGGGACCTTGATGTCATAGAGATTGTCTGTTTGGCAGGTTGAATCTGGAGTCCACACCTCTTCACAGTGTCAGGGTGAATAAAGCTCTCAGTGCTCCCGCTGTCAAACAGACAATAAATTGCACGACCATTTACCTGTATATCCATCATCGAACAATCAAGCCTGTGAGGCTTAGCCCGGTCCAGGGTGATCGACGCCACCGTTGGTCCGTGAACGTCACTGCAGGCAGCTGAGGTAGATGCTGAGGACCCCTGCTGGTCGCTCATGGTCATCGTCGACCAAAATGGCCGCCCCCATGAATCGCACATGGGTGAGGGCGCCAAACGTAGCGACTCCTGGTGGTCATCCTCCTCCGACTCCATCGACCGCAATGGCGTCGTCCTGGACTCGCACGTGGACGAACCCCGTGAGTACTTCGACGACGGTGGTGATGATCCCCGTTCCGAAGGGTCACAGGCCGCACTGCCGTTCTTGGGCTTCGATCTGCACACCTTCGCATAATGTCCCTTTTTACCGCATGAGGTAGAGACTACCGCTTTAGCGGGACACTTTTGTCGTGGATGTTTGGCTCCTCCGCAGAAGTAGCACCGCGGGCCGCATGGGGCTGCAGCCGTCGTCTGGTCCACATGGGAGCACGCCATAACACTGCACTTCAAGCCCGTGGGGCGAGGAAGGATTTGCGACTGCTCCTGCCACGTTGTCTCCACGTGGTCCTCCGGATACAGGACCAAGCTCTTCGAAGCCGCCTCGAGCATTTCAGCTAATTCCATGGCTTGGGTCAGGTTGAGATTCCCCTTTTCTAGCAGCTTGAGACGGATGTATGAAGACCCGACCCCGGCCACAAACGCATCTCGGGCGAGGTCGTACATGCTCTGCTCAGCCGACACAGCTTTGCAGTCACAGCCCCTGGCTAGCTGTAAGAGCTCATTGGCGTAGTCCTCCATGGTTTCGCCCGACTGCCGACGTCGTGTAGCGAGGAGGTCACGAGTGTGGATCTCGTTAGGAGGTTTCGTATAGCGCTTTTTTAAAAGCTCGAGGGCCCTCGGGTAAGTGGTGGCCGCACGGATCGCGAGGTAGACTGTGTCGCTTACCCTCGCATGGAGGACCCGGAGTCTGTCATCATCTGTGGTGACCGCTGCGGAGGCTGCTAGGTAATCTTCAAAATACTTCAGCCAGTGGTCGAAGGTGTTAGCAGCGCCCACCGCACGTGGATCTAGCGACAGACGTTCTGGCTTTAGGATTTGCTCCATACTCTCCTTTCTTTTTTTTTTCTTCCGTCGAGAGTTTAATGTTAGTAAATAAAATTGATGCGCATCAATTGGACACGAGGCTCAAAGCTTCGGTAAAAGAAGGCTTTTATTAACTAACAATGGAACTATCAGAACTTTAACACACTATCCCAGACTGAAGAGGTCCCGCCCGAGCAGGGGGTCTTATACCTCTCCCAGGAGGCGGAGCCCGACTGGGATGTGCCACAACAGTAACAACCACAGGTGTAACAACCCCACCCTAACCCAACAACAACATTAGAACAATCCCACAGTGGGAACCAACGATGGTTCACCACAGTGTGTGAGAGGGAGAGGGGAGAGTGTCTGTGTTTGAGAGAGAGGGGAGAGTGTGTGTGAGAGGGAGAGAGGGAAGAGTGTGTGTTCGAGAGAGAGAGGGGAGAGTGTGTGTTGGAGAGAGAGGGGAGAGTGTGTGAGAGGGAGGGAGTGTGTGAGAGGGAGAGAGAGGAGAGAGTGAGTGAGAGGGAGAGAGTTTGTGAGAGGGAGGGAGGGGAGAGTGTGTGAGAGAGAGAGAGAATAGACTGGGAGAGAGGAGAGTGTGTGAGAGTGGGAGAGAGGGGAGAGTGTGTGAGAGGGAGAGAGGGGCGAGTGTGTATGAGAAAGAGAGAGGGGAGAGTGTGCGAGAGGGGAGAGTGTGCGAGAGGGAGAGAGTGTGCGAGAGGGGAGAGTGTGTGTGAGAGAGAGGGGAGAGTGTGTGAGAGAGAGAGGGGAGAGTGTGTGTGTGAGAGAGGGAAAGAGGGGAGAGTGTGTGAGAGAGAGAGAGGGGAGAGTGTGTGTGAGGGAGAGAGGGGAGAGTGTGTGTGAGAGGGAGAGAGGGGAGAGTGTGTGAGAGGGGAGAGTGTGCGAGAGGGAGAGAGTGTGCGAGAGGGGAGAGTGTGTGTGAGAGAGAGGGGAGAGTGTGTGAAGAGAGAGGGGAGAGTGTGTGTGTGAGAGAGGGAAAGAGGGGAGAGTGTGTGAGAGAGAGAGAGGGGAGAGTGTGTGAGAGGGAGAGAGGGAGAGTGTGTGAGAGAGAGAGAGAGGGGAGAGTGTGTGAGAGAGAGAGAGAGGGGAGAGTGTGTGAGAGAGAGAGAGAGAGGGGAGAGTGTGTGTTGGAGAGAGAGGGAGATTGTGTGAGACAGAGAGAGGAGAGTGTGCGTGAGAGAGAGAGAGGAGAGTGTGTGTGAGAGAGAGAGAGGGGAGAGTGTCTGTGAGAGAGAGAGAGGGGAGAGAGGGGAGAGTGCTTGTGAGAGTGTGAGAGAGGGGAGAATGTGAGAGTGGGAGAGAGGGGAGAGTGTGTGAGAGGGAGAGAGGGGAGAGTGTGTGTGAGAGGGAGAGAGGGGAGAGTGTGTGGAGAGGGAGAGAGGGGAGAGTGTGTGTGAGAGGGAGAGAGGGGAGAGTGTGTGTGAGAGAGAGAGAGGGGAGAGTGTGTGAGAGGGAGAGAGGGAGAGTGAGTGTGTGAGAGAGAGAGAGGGGAGAGTGTCTGTTTATGAGAGAGGGGGGAGAGTGTGTGTGAGAGGGAGAGAGGGGAGTGTGTGTGTTGGAGTGAGAGGGGAGAGTGTGTGAGAGGGAGAGAGTGTGAGAGAGGGAGAAAGAGGGGAGAGTGTGGGAGAGAGAGGGGAGAGTGCGGGAGAGAGAGGGGAGAGTGCGTGAAAGGGAGAGAGTGTGTGAGAGGGAGAGAGTGTGCGAGAGGGGAGAGTGTGTGTGAGAGAGAGGGGAGAGTGTGTGAGAGAGAGAGAGGGAGAGTGTGTGTGTGAGAGGGAAAGAGGGGAGAGTGTGTGAGAGAGAGAGAGGGGAGAGTGTGTGTGAGGGAGAGAGGGGAGAGTGTGTGTGAGAGGGAGAGAGGGGAGAGTGTGTGTGAGAGGGAGAGAGGGGAGAGTGTGTGAGAGAGAGAGAGAGGGGAGTGTGAGAGAGAGAGAGAGAGGGGAGAGTGTGTGTTGGAGAGAGAGGGGAGATTGTGTGAGACAGAGAGAGGAGAGTGTGTGTGAGAGAGAGAGAGGGGAGAGTGTCTGTGAGAGAGAGAGAGGAGAGAGGGGAGAGTGCTTGTGAGAGTGTGAGAGAGGGGAGAATGTGAGAGTGTGAGAGAGGGGAGAATGTGAGAGTGGGAGAGAGGGGAGAGTGTGTGAGAGGGAGAGAGGGGAGAGTGTGTGTGAGAGGGAGAGAGGGGAGAGTGTGTGTGAGAGGGAGAGAGGGGAGAGTGTGTGTGAGAGGGAGAGAGGGGAGAGTGTGTGTGAGAGAGAGAGAGGGAGAGTGTGTGAGAGGGAGAGAGGGGAGAGTGAGTGTGTGAGAGAGAGAGAGAGGGGAGAGTGTCTGTTTATGAGAGAGGGGGGAGAGTGTGTGTGAGAGGGAGAGAGGGGAGAGTGTGTGTTGGAGTGAGAGGGGAGAGTGTGTGAGAGGGAGACAGTGTGAGAGAGGGAGAAAGAGGGGAGAGTGTGGGAGAGAGAGGGGAGAGTGCGGGAGAGAGAGGGGAGAGTGCGTGAAAGGGAGAGTGTGTGTGAGAGGGAGAGAATTTGTGAGAGGGAGGGAGGGGAGAGTGTTTGTGAGCGGGAGAGAGGGGAGTGTGTGAGAGAGATAGGGGAGATTGTGTGTGAGCGAGAGAGAGGAGAGAGTGGGAGAGAGGGGAGAGTGTGTGAGAGGGAGAGAGGGGAGTGTGTGTGTGAGAGAGAGAGGGGAGAGTGTGCGAGAGGGAGAGAGAGGAGAGTGTGTGTGAGAGAGGGAGAGGGGAGAGTGTGTGTGTGTGAGAGGGAGAGGGGAGAGTGTGTGAGAGAGAGAGGGGAGAATGTGTGTGTGAGAGAGGGAGAGGGGAGATTGTGTGAGAGAGAGAGAGAGAGAGAGTGTGTGAGAGAGAGAGAGGAGGGTGTGTGTGTGTGAGAGAGAGAGAGGGGGAGTGTTTGTGTGAGAGGGAGAGGGGAGAGTGTGTGAGAGGGAGAGAGGGGGAAGAGTGTGAGAGAGAGAGAGAGACGAGACTGTGTGTGAGAGAGAGAGGGGAGAATGTGTGTGAGAGAGACAGAGGGGAGAGTGTGTGTGAGAGAGAGGGGAGAGTGTGAGAGAGAGGGAGAGAGGGAGAGTGTGTGAGAGAGAGAGGAGAGAGTGTGTGACAGAGAGAGAGGGGACAGTGTGTGTGAGAGAGAGAGGCGGGAGTGTGTCAGAGAGAGAGAGAGGAGAGAGTGTGTGTGAGAGAGAGAGCGAGGAGAGTGTGTGTGAGAGAGAGAGAGGGAAGAGTGTGTGAGAGAGAGAGTGAGGGGAGAGTGTGTGTTGGAGAGAGAGGGGAATGTGTGTGAGAGGGAGAGAGTGTGTGAGAGGGAGATAGAGGAGAGTGTGTGAGAGGGAGAGAGTTTGTGAGAGGGAGGGAGGGGAGAGTGTTTGTGAGCGGGAGAGAGGGGAGATTGTGTGAGAGAGAGAGAGAGAGGAGAGAGTGGGAGAGAGGGAGAGTGTCTGAGAGAGGGAAAGAGGGGAGAGTGTGTGAGAGAGAGAGAGAGAGGGAAGAGTGTGTGTGAGAGAGAGGAGAGCGTGTGTGTGAGAGGGATAGAGGGGAGAGTGTGTGTTTGAGGGAGAGAGGGAGAGTGTGTGAGGGAGAGAGGGGAGAGTGTGTGTGAGAGAGAGAGGGGAGAGTGTGGTGAGAGGGAGAGAGGGGAGAGTGTGTGAGAGAGAGAGAGAGGGGAGTGTGAGAGAGAGAGAGAGAGGGGAGAGTGTGTGTTGGAGAGAGAGGGGAGATTGTGTGAGACAGAGAGAGGAGAGTGTGTGTGAGAGAGAGAGAGGGGAGAGTGTCTGTGAGAGAGAGAGAGAGGAGAGAGGGGAGAGTGCTTGTGAGAGTGTGAGAGAGGGGAGAATGTGAGAGTGTGAGAGAGGGGAGAATGTGAGAGTGGAGAGAGGGGAGAGTGTGTGAGAGGGAGAGAGGGGAGAGTGTGTGTGAGAGGGAGAGAGGGGAGAGTGTGTGTGAGAGGGAGAGAGGGGGAGTGTGTGTGAGAGGAGAGAGGGGAGAGTGTGTGTGAGAGAGAGAGAGGGGAGAGTGTGTGAGAGGGAGAGAGGGGAGAGTGAGTGTGTGAGAGAGAGAGAGGGGAGAGTGTCTGTTTATGAGAGAGGGGGGAGAGTGTGTGTGAGAGGGAGAGAGGGGAGAGTGTGTGTTGGAGTGAGAGGGGAGAGTGTGTGAGAGGGAGACAGTGTGAGAGAGGGAGAAAGAGGGGAGAGTGTGGAGAGAGAGGGGAGAGTGCGGGAGAGAGAGGGGAGAGTGCGTGAAAGGGAGAGTGTGTGTGAGAGGGAGAGAATTTGTGAGAGGGAGGGAGGGGGAGAGTGTTTGTGAGCGGGAGAGAGGGGAGTGTGTGAGAGAGATAGGGAGATTGTGTGTGAGCGAGAGAGAGGAGAGAGTGGGAGAGAGGGGAGAGTGTGTGAGAGGGAGAGAGGGGAGTGTGTGTGTGAGAGAGAGAGGGAGAGTGTGCGAGAGGGAGAGAGAGGAGAGTGTGTGTGAGAGAGGGAGAGGGGAGAGTGTGTGTGTGTGAGGGAGAGGGGGAGTGTGTGAGAGAGAGAGGGGAGAATGTGTGTGTGAGAGAGGGAGAGGGGAGATTGTGTGAGAGAGAGAGAGAGAGGAGAGTGTGTGTGAGAGAGAGAGAGGGAGGGTGTGTGTGTGTGAGAGAGAGAGAGGGGGAGTGTTTGTGTGAGAGGGAGAGGGGAGAGTGTGTGAGAGGGAGAGAGGGGGAAGAGTGTGAGAGAGAGAGAGAGACGAGACTGTGTGTGAGAGAGAGAGGGGAGAATGTGTGTGAGAGAGACAGAGGGAGAGTGTGTGTGAGAGAGAGGGGAGAGAGTGAGAGAGAGGGAGAGAGGGAGAGTGTGTGAGAGAGAGAGAGGAGAGAGTGTGTGACAGAGAGAGAGTGGGACAGTGTGTGTGAGAGAGAGAGGCGGGAGTGTGTCAGAGAGAGAGAGAGGAGAGAGTGTGTGTGAGAGAGAGAGCGAGGAGAGTGTGTGTGAGAGAGAGAGAGGGAAGAGTGTGTGAGAGAGAGAGTGAGGGGAGAGTGTGTGTTGGAGAGAGAGGGGAATGTGTGTGAGAGGGAGAGAGTGTGTGAGAGGGAGATAGAGGAGAGTGTGTGAGAGGGAGAGAGTTTGTGAGAGGGAGGGAGGGGAGAGTGTTTGTGAGCGGGAGAGAGGGGAGATTGTGTGAGAGAGAGAGAGAGAGAGAGGAGAGAGTGGGAGAGAGGGGAGAGTGTCTGAGAGAGGGAAAGAGGGGAGAGTGTGTGAGAGAGAGAGAGAGAGGGAAGAGTGTGTGTGAGAGAGAGGAGAGCGTGTGTGTGAGAGGGATAGAGGGAGAGTGTGTGTTTGAGGGAGAGAGGGGAGAGTGTATGTGAGAGAGAGAGAGGGGAGAGTGTGTGTGAGAGAGAGAGGAGAGCGTGTGTGTGAGAGGGAGAGAGGAGAGCGTGTGTTTGAGGGAGAGAGGGGAGAGTGTGTGTGAGAGAGAGAGGGGAGAGTGTGTGTGAGAGGGGGAGAGGGGAGAGTGTGTGAGAGGGAGAGAGGGAAGAGTGTGTGTGAGAGAGAGAGCAGAGCGTGTGTGTGAGAGGGATAGAGGAAGGAGTGTGTGTTTGAGGGATAGAGGGGAGAGTGTGTGTGAGAGAGAGAGAGGGGGAGCGTATGTGAGAGCTGGAGAGGGAGAGTGTGTGTGACAGGGAGAGAGGGGAGAGTGTGTGTGAGAGAGAGGGGAGAGCGTGTGTGAGAGGGAGAGAGGGGAGAGTGTGTGTGAGAGAGTGAGAGGGGAGAGTGTGTGTGTGAGAGAGAGAGGGGGAGAGTGTGTATGAGAGGGAGAGAGGGGAGAGTGTGTGTGAGAGGGAGAGAGGGAAGAGTGGTGTGAGAGAGAGAGAGGGGAGAGTGTGTGTTGGAGTGAGAGGGGAGAGTGTGTGAGAGGGAGAGAGTGTGTGAGAGGGAGAGAGTTTGTGAGAGGGAGGGAGGGGAGAGTGTTTGTGAGCGGGAGAGAGGGGAGTGTGTGTGAGAGAGAGAGGGGAGATTGTGTGTGAGAGAGAGAGAGGAGAGAGTGGGAGAGAGAGGGGAGAGTGTGAGAGTGTGAGAGAGGGGGAGAGTGTGTGAGAGGGAGAGAGGGGAGTGTGTGTGTGAGAGAGAGAGGGGAGAGTGTGCGAGAGGGAGAGAGAGGAGAGTGTGTGTGAGGAGGGAGAGGGGAGAGTGTGTGTGTGTGAGAGGGAGAGGGGAGAGTGTGTGAGAGAGAGAGGGAGATGTGTGTGTGAGAGAGGGAGAGGGAGATTGTGTGAGAGAGAGAGAGAGGGAGAGTGTGTGTGAGAGAGAGAGAGGAGGGTGTGTGTGTGAGAGAGAGAGGGGGGAGTGTTTGTGTGAGAGGGAGAGGGGAGAGTGTGTGAGAGGGAGAGAGGGGGAAGAGTGTGAGAGAGAGAGAGAGACGAGACTGTGTGTGAGGAGAGAGGGGAGAATGTGTGTTGAGAGAGCAGAGGGGAGAGTGTGTGTGAGAGAGAGGGGAGAGTGTGAGAGAGAGGGAGAGAGGGGAGAGTGTGAGAGAGAGAGAGGAGAGAGTGTGTGACAGAGA
>NW_027593841.1:0-26051 GCF_964213995.1 Mustelus asterias | reverse complement strand
AGAATGTCCGGGGTGCGTGGGGGGGGTCCTTAATTATGCCGGCTGCTTTTCCCCGAGGCAGCGGGAAGTGTAGACAGAGTCAATGGATGGGAGGCTGGTTTGCGTGATGGATTGGGTTACATTCACGACCCTTTTGTAGTTCCTTGCGGTCTTGGGCAGAGCAGGAGCCCCAGACCAAGCTGTGATACAACCAGAAAGAATGCTTTCTATGGGGCATCTGTAAAAGTTGGTGAGAATCGTAGCTGACATGCCAAATTTCCTTAGTCTTCTGAGAAAGTAGAGGTGTTGGTGGGGCTTTCTTAACTATAGTGTCGGCATGGGGGGGACCAGGACAGGTTGTTGGTGATCTGGACACCTAGAAACTCTCGACTGTTTCTACTTCGTCCCCGTTGATGTAGACAGGGGCATGTTCTCCTTTACACTTCCTGAAGTCGATGACAATCTCCTTCGTTTTGTTGACATTGAGGGAGAGATTATTGTTGCCGCACCAGTTCACCAGATTCTCTATCTCATTCCTGTACTCTGTCTCGTCATTGTCTGAGATCCGACCCACTACGGTGGTGTCGTCAGGAAACTTGAAAATCAAATTGGAGGGGAATTTGACCGCACAGTTAGAGGTGTATGGTGACGCAGGTGGAGAAGGTAGTCAAGAAGGCATACGGCATGCTTGCCTTCATCGGCCGGGGCATTGAGTTTAAAAATTGGCAAGTCATGTTGCAGCTTTATAGAACCTTAGTTAGGCCGCACTTGGAATATAGTGTTCAATTCTGGTCGCCGCACTCCCAGAAGGATGTGGAGGCTTTGGAGAGGGTACAGAAAAGATTTACCAGGATGTTGCCTGGTATGGAGGGCATTAGCTATGAGGAGAGGTTGGAGAAACTTGGTTTGTTCTCACTGGAGCGACGGAGGTTGAGGGGAGACCTGATAGAAGTCTACAAGATTATGAGAGGCACGGACAGAGTGGATAGTCAGAAGCTTTTTCCCCAGGGTGGAAGAGTCAATTACTCGGGGGCACAGGTTTAAGGTGCGAGGGGCAAGGTTTAAAGGAGATGTACGAGGCAGATTTTTTACACAGAGGGTGGTGGGTGCCTGGAACTCGCTGCCGGGGGAGGGAGTGGAAGCGGATACGGTAGTGAGTTTTAAGGGGCGTCTGGACAAATCCATGAATAGGATGGGAATAGAGGGATACGGTCCCCGGAAGGGGAGGGGGTTTTAGTTCAGTCGGGGGCAGCATGGTCGGTGCAGGCTTGGAGGGGCCGAAGGGCCTGTTCCTGTGCTGGAATTTTCTCTGTTCTTTGTGCATAAGGAGTGCGGTGAGGGGGCCGAGGACACAGAGTTGTGGGGCACCGGTGTTGAGGATGACCGTGGAGATCATCAGGCGGCGGGGGAGTGGGATTCAGCCCCCATGCAAGGGGGGCAATGGGTTCGGGGAGCTGTCGTGGGGGGTGAAGATCTGGGTTCGGGGAGCTGTCATGGGGGGTGAAGATCTGGGTTCGGGGAGGTGTCGTGGGGGTGAAGATCTGGGTTCGGGGAGCTGTCATGGGGGGTGAAGATCTGGGTTCGGGGAGGTGTCGTGGGGGGTGAAGATCTGGGTTCGGGGAGGTGTCGTGGGGGGTGAAGATCTGGGTTCGGGGAGGTGTCGTTGGGAGGTGGGGGTGAGAGTTTTTGAGCCCCTGGTTTGTCAGTGCAGTGATGTTTGCCATTGACCTGTTTACCCCCCCCCCCCCCCCCCCCACCTCCCTCCCCCCGTCTCCCCCCACCCCCAGATCTTACAAAAGGAGGTGGAACGTGCCGATCGCGCCCGCGAGCGGGAGAAGCGACGCAAGGAACAGGAGGAGGAGGAGCGGAAGCAGGCGGAGCAGCGCAAGGAACGGGCCAAGGAGCGGGAGAAGGAGCGGGAGCGGGAGAAGGAGGGCCGAGCGCAGCCGGGAGCTGGAACGCAAGCGGGACCACAGCCGGGAGCGGGGCCGCGAGCGGGAGCGGGAGCGCGAGCGCCGTGACACCAAGCGTCGAAGCCGCAGCACATCGAACCGCGACCGGAGCAGACGCTGACCGGGGGTGGGGGGAGTGGGGGGGGGCCGTCCTCCTCCGAGACTGAGGGGCGGGATGGGGATGGGGGGGGAGCCACGATTCGCCACCCCCTCCACCCCCCTGTGCTGTTTTTAAACACGGACAAAATCAGGACACCCCCCCTCCCGGATGGGGAACAGAATTGTCCTCCTTTAATCAGCCCCCCCCCCCCCCCCCCCCCGTCACCCCCGGGGGGCAGAGACTGGGGTGCGGGGTCAGAGCTGGGCACCTCCCCTGCTCTCTCTGCCCCCCCCTCACCGTCACCCCCGGGGGCAGAGACTGGGGTCAGAGCTGGGCACTCCCCTGCTCTCTATGCCTCCTCCTGCCCCCCCGCCGTGTCACCCTCTGTGACGGGCTGAGGGGGTGGGGGTGGGGGAGCGAGTCCGGGAGTCGGGTTCCCCTCCCCGCTCCCCCTCGCTGATTGTGAGACTTTTAGTTTGATTGTCGTTAATTCTTTTGATGGGTTGTTTCCTCCACCCGTAGCTCATCTTTTTTAAATGGAAATGTGATGTCTTTTGCCCCCCCCCCTCCCCTCTCCCACGCCTCTCACACCCCCTCCCCGTCAAACCCCCCCCCTCCTCACCTCTCACACCAACCCCCCTCCCCTCCTCACCTCTCACCCCTCTCCCCCTCAAACCCCTGCTTCCCCCCTCAAACCCCCCTTCCCCTCAAACCCCCCTTCCCCTCAACCCCCCCCCCTCCCACTCACCTCTCACACCCCCCTCCCGTCAAACCCCTCCCCTCCCTCCTCACCTCTCACACCCCTCTCCCCCTCAAACCCCTGCTTCCCCCCTCAAACCCCCCTTCCCCTCAAACCCCCCCTCCCCCTCACCTCTCACACCCCCCTCCCCGTCAAACCCCCCCTCCCCCTCAAACCTCTGCTTCCCCCCTCAAACCCCCCTCCCCCTCACCTCTCACACACCCTTCCCCTCAAACCTCCTCACCTCTCACACCCCCCCTCCCCGTCAAACCCCTCCTCACCTCTCACACCCCACACCCTTCCCCTCAAACCCCCTCACCTCTCACACCCCCTCCCCCTCAAACACCCCCTCCCCCTCAAACCTCCCCTCCTCACCTCAAACCCCTCTCCCCTCCTCACCCCTCAAACCCCCACCTCTCCCCCTCAAACCCCCGCTTCCACCCCCACCTCTCCCCCTCAAACCCCCGCTTCCCCCCTCAAACCCCCCCTCCCCCTCCCCCCTCGAACCCCCGCCTCCCCCCCTCGAACCCCCGCCTCCCCCCTCGAACCCCCGCCTCCCCCCCTCGAACCCCCGCCTCCCCCCTCGAACCCCCGCCTCTCCCCCTCGAACCCCCGCCTCCCCCCCTCAAACCCCCGCCTCCCCCCCTCGAACCCCCGCCTCCCACCCTCAAACCCCCGCCTCCCCCCCTCGAACCCCCGCCTCCCCCCCTCGAACCCCCGCCTCCCCCCCTCGAACCCCCGCCTCTCCCCCTCAAACCACCGCCTCCCCCCCTCGAACCCCCGCCTCTCCCCCTCGAACCCCCGCCTCTCCCCCCTCAAACCCCCGCCTCCCCCCTCGAACCCCCGCCTCTCCCCCCTCGAACTCCCGCCTCCCCCCCTCGAACCCCCGCCTCTCCCCCCTCGAACCCCCGCCTCTCCCCCCTCGAACCCCGCCTCCCCCCCTCGAACCCCCGCCTCTCCCCCCTCGAACCCCCGCCTCTCCCCCCTCAAACCCCCGCCTTCCCCCCTCGAACCCCCGCTTCCCCCCCTCAAACCCCCGCTTCCCCCCCTCAAACCCCCGTTTCCCCCCTCAAACCCCCGTTTCCCCCCTCAAACCCCCGTTTCCCCCCTCAAACCCCCGTTTCCCCCCTCAAACCCCCGTTTCCCCCCTCAAACCCCCGCCTCTCCCCTCAAACCCCCGTTTCCCCCCTCAAACCCCCGTTTCCCCCCTCAAACCCCCGTTTCCCCCCTCAAACCCCCGTTTCCCCCCTCAAACCCCCGCTTCCCCCCCTCAAACCCCCGCTTCCCCCCCTCAAACCCCCGCTTCCCCCCCTCAAACCCCCGCCTCTCCCCCCTCAAACCCCCGCTTCCCCCCCTCAAACCCCCGCTTCCCCCCCTCAAACCCCCCCCCCCCCATTCCATCCTTTCTTATTTTCAGTTTTTCAGTGACAAATTAAAGTCAGCCGTACGTTGACGTGTTTGTGGGTTTTGTTCATTCTCAGTCGGGGGTGAGGGGGGGGGGGCAATGGATAACGCTCCTGCCTGGGGGGAACTGGAGGTTCCAGCTTCAACTCCTGGCTGCCTCAGAGCAGAGAAAAGTTCCAATTCCGAGTGAATGGTTCGACCAAACTTTCCCAGAGCTGTTCAGATTCAATTCCTTTGGGGCGGCGGCGGGGCAGGGGGTTAGCGCCGCTGCCTCACAGCGCCAGGGACCCGGGTTCGATTCCCGGCTCGGGTCACTGTCTGTGCGGAGTCTGCACGTTCTCCCCGTGTCTGCGTGGGTTTCCTCCGGGTGCTCCGGTTCCCTCCCACAGTCCGAAAGACGTGTTGGTTAGGGTGCATTGGGCCGTGTTAAATTGTCATGGGGACTAGCTAGGGTAAATGCATGGGGTTATGGGGGTAGGGCTTGGGTGGGATTGTGGTCGGTGCAGACTCGATGGGCCGAATGGCCTCCTTCTGCACTGTAGGATTCTTTGATTTCTATGACTTTCCCAGGGAGGGTGGGGAAAGGGGGTTGGAGCCGGGAACAAAATC
Source organism: Mustelus asterias (assembly GCF_964213995.1). Classification (NCBI taxonomy): domain Eukaryota; kingdom Metazoa; phylum Chordata; class Chondrichthyes; order Carcharhiniformes; family Triakidae; genus Mustelus; species Mustelus asterias. The sequence goes on along the minus strand of NW_027593841.1, from coordinate 21,268 downwards.
TTAAACATAAGAACTAGGAGCAGGAGTAGGCCATCTGGCCCCTCGAGCCTGCCCCGCCATTCAATAAGATCATGGCTGATCTGATAGTGGATCAGTACCACTTACCCGCCTGATCCCTATAACCCCTAATTCCCTTATTGATCAGGAATCCATCTATCCGTGAATTAAACATATTCAACGAGGTAGCCTCCACCACTTCAGTGGGCAGAGAATTCCAGAGATTCACCACCCTCTGAGAGAAGAAGTTCCTCCTCAACTCTGTCCTAAACTGACCCCCCTTTATTTTGAGGCTGTGCCCTCTCGTTCTAGCTTCCTTTCTAAGTGGAAAGAATCTCTCCACCTCTACCCTATCCAGCCCCTTCATTATCTTATAGGTCTCTATAAGTTCCCCCCTCAGCCTTCTAAATTCCAACGAGTACAAACCCAATCTGCTCAGTCTCTCCTCATAATCAACACCCCTCATCTCCGGTATCAACCTGGTGAACCTTCTCTGCACTCCCTCCAAGGCCAATATATCCTTCCGCAAATAAGGGGACCAATACTGCACACAGTATTCCAGCTGCGGCCCTCACACCCCCGCCCTCATGTTTTTAATGTACTTAAACCACCCCCTCCAACACTCGCGGCAGTGCATCCCAGAACCGAGACCCCTTGCCATGTGTATAAGTTCCTCCCCGTGTTCCCGTCGCTCCTTTACCTTCGATCTGTGACCCTCTGGATCCTCTCCGTCCCTCCGCCAATAGGAACCACTTCTCCCCCTCAACTTTCCCAGAGGCCCTCTCGCATAAGAACTAGGAGCAGGAGTGGGCCATCTGGCCCCTCGAGCCTGCTCCACCATTCAATAAGATCATGGCTGATCTTTTCGTGGACTCAGCTCCACTTACCCGCCCGCTCACCATAACCCTTAATTCCTTTACTGTTCAAAAATCTATCCATCCTTGCCTTAAAAACATTCAATGAGGGAGCCTCAACTGGGCAGGGAATTCCACAGATTCACAACCCTTTGTGTGAAGAAGTTCCTCCTCAACTCAGTCCTAAATCTGCTTCCCCTTATTTTGAGGCCATGCCCCCTAGTTCTAGTTTCACCCGCCAGTGGAAACAACTTCCCTGCTTCTATCTTATCTATTCCCTTCAGAATCTTATATGTTTCTATAAGATCTCCCCTCATTCTTCTAAATTCCAATGAGTATAGCCCCAGTCTACTCAGTCTCTCCTCATAAGCCAACCCTCTCAACTCCGGAATCAACCTAGTGAATCTCCTCTGCACCCCCTCCCGTGCCAGTATATCCTTTCTCAAGTAAGGAGACCAAAACTGTACACAGTACTCCAGGTGTGGCCTCACCAGCACCTTATACAGCTGCAACATAACCTCGCTGTTTTTAAACTCCATCCCTCTCGCAATGAAAGACAAAATTCCATTTGCCTTCTTAATTACCTGCTGCACCTGTAAACCAACTCCTTGAGATTCAAAGAACAATACAGCACAGGAATAGGCCCTTCGGCCCTCCAAGCCCGTGCCGCTCCCTGGTCCAAACTAGACCATTTTTTTGTATCCCTCCATTCCCACTCCGTTCATATGGCTGTCTAGATAAGTCTTAAACGTTCCCAGTGTGTCCGCCTCCACCACCTTGCCCGGCAGCACATTCCAGGCCCCCACCACCCTCTGTGTAAAATATGTCCTTCTGATATCTGTGTTAAACCTCCCCCCCTTCACCTTGAACCTATGACCCCTCGTGAACGTCACCACCGACCTGGGAAAAAGCTTCCCACCGTTCACCCTATCTATGCCTTTCATAATTTTATACACCTCTATTAAGTCTCCCCTCATTCTCCGTCTTTCCAGGGAGAACAACCCCAGTTTACCCAATCTCTCCTCATAACTAAGCCCCTCCATACCAGGCAACATCCTGGTAAACCTCCTCTGTACTCCAAAGCCTCCACGTCCTTCTGGTAGTGTGGCGACCAGAACTGGACGCAGTATTCCAAATGCGGCCGAACCAACGTTCTATACAACTGCAACATCAGACCCCAACTTTTATACTCTATGCCCCGTCCTATAAAGGCAAGCATGCCATATGCCTTCTTCACCACCTTCTCCACCTGTGACGTCACCTTCAAGGATCTGTGGACTTGCACACCCGGGTCCCTCTGCGTATCTACACCCTTTATGGTTCTGCCATTTATCGTATAGCTCCTCCCTACATTATTTCTACCAAAATGCATCACTTCGCATTTATCAGGATTGAACCCCATCTGCCATTTCTTTGCCCAGATTTCCAGCCTATCTATATCCTTCTGTAGCTTCTGACAATGCTCCTCACTATCTGCAAGTCCTGCCAATTTTGTGTCGTCCGCAAACTTACTGATCACTGCACAAGGACACCCAGGTCCCTCTGCACAGCAGCATGCTGCAATGTTTTACCATTTAAATAATCGTCCATTTTGCTGTTATTCCGACCAAAATGGATGACCTCACATTTACCAACATTGTACTCCATCTGCCAGACCCTCGCCCACTCACTTAGATTATCTATAATCCCTATACGGACCACAATCCAGGTCCTATCTCCATAACCCCATGCATTTACCCTAGCTAATCCCCCTGACACTAAAGGCAATTTAGCACGGCCAATCCACCCTAACCCACACATCTTTGGAGCGTGGGAGGAAACCGGAGCACCCGGAGGAAACCCACGCAGACACGGGGAGAACGTGCAGACTCCGCACAGACAGTGACCCAAACCGGGAATCGAACTCCGGGGGGGGCCCCTGGGGCTGTGAGGCAGCAGCACTAACCACTGTGCCACATTCTCCTGCCTTTCCCCTGTAACTTTGATCCCCTTACCAATCAACTATCTTGTGTATCCCTCTCTCTTTCTTCCAAAGGAGAACGGTCCCCAACTTCCTCCGATCTCTCCAAATCATCCACATTCCTGGAATTGCATTCCCGTCAATCTTTTCCACACTCTCTCTCTCTGTCTCGAATCATAGGATCCCTACAGTGCAGAAGGAGGCCATTTGGCCCATTGAGTCTGCACCGACCACAATCCCACCCAGGACCTATCCCCGTAACCCCACACATTCATAGAACATAGAACAGTACAGCACAGAACAGGCCCTTCGGCCCACGATGTTGTGCCGAGCTTTATCTGAAACCAAGATCAAGCTATCCCACTCCCTATCATCCTGGTGTGCTCCATGTGACTATCCAATAACCGCTTAAATGTTTCTAAAGTGTCTGACTCCACTATCACTGCAGGCAGTCCATTCCACACCCCAACCACTCTCTGCGTAAAGAACCTACCTCTGATATCCGTCCTGTATCTCCCACCACGAACCCTATAGTTATGCCCCCTTGTAATAGCTCCATCCACCCGAGGAAATAGTCTTTGAACGTTCACTCTATCTATCCCCTTCATCATTTTATACACCTCTATTAAGTCTCCCCTCAGCCTCCTCCGCTCCAGAGAGAATAGCCCTAGCTCCCTCAACCTTTCCTCATATGACCTACCCTCCAAACCAGGCAGCATCCTGGTAAATCTCCTCTGCACTCCTTCCAGCGCTTCCACATCCTTCCTATAGTGAGGTGACCAGAACTGCACACAATATTCCAAATGTGGTCTCACCAAGGTCCTGTACAGTTGCAGCATAACCCCACGGCTCTTAAACTCCAACCCCCTGTTAATAAAAGCTAACACACTACAGGCCTTCTTCACAGCTCTATCCACTTGAGTGGCAACCTTTAGAGATCTGTGGATATGGACCCCAAGATCTCTCTGTTCCTCCACAGTCTTCAGAACCCTACCTTTGACCCTGTAATCCACATTTAAATTTGTCCTACCAAAATGAATCACCTCACATTTATCAGGGTTAAACTCCATTTGCCATTTTTCAGCCCAGCTTTGCATCCTATCTATGTCTCTTTGCAGCCTACAACAGCCCTCCACCTCATCCACTACTCCACCAATCTTGGTGTCATCAGCAAATTTACTGATCCACCCTTCAGCCCCCTCCTCTAAATCATTAATAAAAATCACAAAGAGCAGAGGACCAAGCACTGATCCCTGCGGCACACCGCTAGCAACCTGCCTCCAATCCGAAAATTTTCCATCGACCACCACCCTCTGTCTTCGGTCAGGCAGCCAGTTGCCTATCCAATCGGCAAGACACTAAGGAGCGATTCAGAAACAAAGAACATTCCAGCACAGGAACAGGCCCTTCGGCCCCTCCAAGCCTGCACCGACCATGCTGCCCCAACTGAACTAAAACCCCCTACCCTTCCAGGGACCGTATCCCTCTATTCCCATCCTATTCATGTACTTGTCAAGACGCCCCTTAAAACTCACTACCGTATCCGCTTCCACTCCCTCCCCCGGCAGCGAGTTCCAGGCACCCACCACCCTCTGTGTAAAAAAACTTGTCTCATACATCTCCAATTTAGCATGGCCAATGCACCTAACCTACACATCTTTGGAGTGTGGGAGGAAACAGCACCCGGAGGAAACTCACGCAGACACGGGGAGAACATATAGACTCTACACAGACAGTGACCCGAGCCACGAATGCCCGCTGTCCAGGCTTTTAGTAAATTCTGGCAATGCAAAGGAGGAACTGTCTCCAGGGGCAGGAAGGTGAGTAGCTCAAGGATGGGGGATTAATTGGGTGCCTCTTACTCAAGATCCAGGACACGTGTGATGGGCAGAGTGGACATGGGGATGATGTTTCCATTGGAATTGTTGAATCTTACAGTACAGAAGGAGGCCATTCAGCCCATCGAGTGCACCGACCACAATCACACCAGGCCGTATCGCCATAACCCCATGCATTTACCCTAGCTCATCCCCCTGACACTAAGGGACAATTTAGCATAGCCAATCCACCCTAATCTACACATCTTTGGACACAAAGGGGACAATTTAACATGGCCAATCCACCCTAACCTACACATCTTTGGACACTATGGGACAATTTAGCATGGCCAATCCACCCTAATCTACACATCTTTGGACACAAAGGGGACAATTTAACATGGCCAATCCACCCTAACCTACACATCTTTGGACACGAAGGGACAATTTAGCATGGCCAATCCACCCTAACCTACACATCTTTGGACACGAAGGGACAATTTAGCATGGCCAATCCACCCTAACCTACACATCTTTGGACACTAAGGGACAATTTAGCATGGCCAATCCACCCTAACCTACACATCTTTGGACACTAAGGGGCAATTTATCATGGCCAATGCACCCTAACCCGTCTTTCCAACAGCAGAAGGAAACAGGAGCACCCGGAGGAAACCCACGCAGACACGGGGAGAACGTGCAGACTCCGCACAGACAGTGACCCAGGCTGGGAATCGAACCCGGGTCACTGGCTCTGTGAGGCAGCAGTGCTAACCCACTGTGCCACACTGTCGCCTGTGGGAGAGACTGGGAATCGAGGGCACAACCTCAGGCTAAAGGGACGATCCTTTAAAACAGAGATGAGGAGGAATTTCTTCAGCCAGAGAGTGGGGAATGTGTGGAACTCTTTGCCGCAGAAGGCTGTGGAGGCCGGGTCATTGAGTGTCTTTAAGACAGAGATAGATAGGTTCTTGATTAATAAGGGGAGCAGGGGTTATGGGGAAAAGGCAGGAGAATGGGGATGAGAAAAGGATCAGCCATGATTGAATGGCGGAGCAGACTCGATGGGCTGAGTGGCCTCATTCTTGATTAAGGTTCTTGATTAATAAGGGGATCAGGCGGGTAAGTGGTACTGATCCACTTCAGATCAGCCATGATCTTATTGAATGGCGGGGCAGGCTCGAGGGGCTAGATGGCCTACTCCTGCTCCTATTTCTTACGTTCTTATTCTGCTCCTATATCTGATGGGCAGAATGGCCTCGTTTTGTGCTGATCAGCTAGATAGTTAATATATTTTCCCAAAGGTGGGGGAGTCTAAAACTAGAGGGCACAGGTTTAAGGTGAGAGGGGAGAGATACAAAAGGGTCCAGAGGGGCAATTGTTTCACACAGAGGGTGGTGAGTGTCTGGAACGAGCTGCCTGAGGCAGTAGTAGAGGCGGGTACAATCTTGCCTTTTGACAGTCACATGGGTCTAGAGGGATATGGGCCAAACGGGGGCAATTGGGACGAGCTTATGGGTTAAAAAATGGGGCGGCATGGACAAGTTGGGCCGAAGGGCCTGTTTCCATTCTGTAACCATCTACAATGCAATGAATCAAGTGAACCAGATGGGTTTTTCCAACAATAGCTTCACGGTAACCAGTAGATTTTTAAATTCCAGATATTTTTTTATTGAAGTCAAAAACTCCACCAGCCGCCGTGGTGGGATTCGAACCCGGGGTTCCCCCCGGAACATTAGCTGAGTTACTGGGTTAAATAGTCCAGCGGTAACACCATGAGGCCATCTCCTCCTCTGGTACCGGAGTGTCGAATGTGCTTGAAGGCAAGTTTAAACCAAGCAGCAACACGGTTAGTTGAGGAGATGTTAATCGACGTCCACTTGGGGGGGGGGGGGGGGGGGGAGAGCAGGGGGGGGGGAGGTGGTGAAGGATGAAAACGCTCCACGCTGTGTTACAAAGCTCGGTGGAGTTCCAGACCTTGGCTGGCCGGGGCGGGGGGGGGTGGTGTGAGAGAATGGAGGCAACGTCTCCAGAAGAGGCAGGAGAGTTTCATTCAGCATCCAGATTGGAACCTGGCACACACACAAAAACAAAGGAGTTATTACAGGCACTGGACATCTGTCACACCAAATCCTGACATTTCGTGCCTGCGTGACCCGTCGCCAGAGCATGAAGGGAACTAGGAATACATTTGATTTGATGTGTGACTGTCACGTGTACTGGGATGCAGTGAAAACTCTTGTTTCTTGCGCGCTATACAGACAAAAACGTTAAAAGTTTATTAGTGTCATGTGTAAGGCTGACATTAACACTGCAATGAAGTTACTGTGAAAATCCCCCAGTCACCATACTCCGGCGCCTGTTCGGGTAACACTGAGGGAGAATTTAGCACGGCCCAATGCACCCTAACCTGCATGTCTTTAGGTGTCCAGATCACCAACAACCTGTCCTGGTCCCCCCCATGCTGACACTATGGTTAAGAAAGCCCCACCAACTTTCTCAGAAGACTAAGGAAATTTGGCATGTCAGCTACGACTCTCACCAGCATTCTTTCTGGTTGTATCACAGCTCGGTCTGGGGCTCCTGCTCTGCCCAAGACCACAAGGAGCTACAAAAGGGTCGTGAATGTAGCCCAACCCATCACGCAAACCCAGCCTCCCATCCATTGACTCTGTCTACACTTCCCGCTGCCTCGGGGGGAAAAGCAGCCAGTATAATTAAGGACCCCCCCACGCACCCCGGACATTCTCTCTTCCACCTTCTTCCGTCGGGGGGAAAAGATACAAAAGTCTGAGGTCACGTACCGACCGACTCAAGAACAGCTTCTTCCCTGCTGCTGCCGTCAGACTTTTGAAAGGACCGACCTCGCATTAAGTTGATCTTTCTCTCCACCCGAGCTATGACTGTAACGCTACATTCTGCACCCTCTCCTTTCCTTCTCTATGAATAGTGTGCCTTGTATAGTGCGCAAGAAACAATACTTTTCACTGTGAATACGTGACAATAAATCAAATCAAATGATTGTGGGAGGAAACAGAGCACCCGGGGGAAACCCACACAGACATGGGGAGAATGTGTAAACTCCACACAGACAGTGACCCAAGCCAGGAATCGAACCCAACTCCCTGGCACTGTGAAGCAGCAGTGCTAACCACTGAGCCACCATGCCCGACAAAGAACAAAGCAAATTCCAGCACAGGAAGAGGCCCTTCGGCCCCTCCAAGCCTGCACCGACTATGCTGCCCCGACTGAACTAAAACCCCCTACCCTTCCGGGGACCGTATCCCTCTATTCCCATCCTATTCATGGATTTGTCAAGATGCCCCTTAAATGTCACTACCGTATCCGCTTCCACTCCCTCCCCCGGCAGCGAGTTCCAGGCACCCACCACCCTCTGTGTAAAAAATCTGCCTCGTACATCTCCTTTAAACCTTGCCCCTCGCACCTTAAACCTGTGCCCCCTGGTAATTGAAATATGGGCCAAACGCAGGCAATTGGGACGAGCTTAGTGGTTTAAAAAAAAAAAGGGCGGCATGGACAAGTTGGGCCGAATGGCCTGTTTCCAGGCTGTGAACCTCTATGACTCTGTCAGACTCCTATTTATTGACGAAGCTCAGCCTTCAACACCATTATTCCTACAAAACTCATCTCCAAACTCCATGGCCTGGGCCTCAGCACTTCCCTCTGCGACTCGATCCTGAACTTCCAAACTCACAGACCACAATCAGTGAGGATAGGCAACAACACCTCCTCCACGATAATCCTCAACACCAGTGCCCCACAAGGCTGTGTTCTCAGCCCCCTTCTATACTCCTTACACACCTCTGACTGTGCGGCCAAATTCCCCTCCAACTCGATTTCCAAGTTTGCTGACGACATCACCGTAGTGGGTCGGATCTCAAACAATGGCGAGACAGAGAACAGGAATGAGATAGAACATAGAACATTACAGCGCAGTACAGGCCCTTCGGCCCTCGATGTTGCGCCGACCAGTGGAACCAATCTAAAGCCCCTCTAATCTACACTATTCCAATATCATCCATATGTTTATCCAATAACCATTTAAATGCCCTTAATGTTGACGAGTCCACCACTGCTGCAGGCAGGGCATTCCACGCCCTTACTACTCTCTGAGTAAAGAACCTACCTCTAACCTCTGTCCTATATCTCTCACCCCTCAATTTAAAGCTATGTCCCCTCGTGCTAGCCAACACCATCCGAGGAAAAAGGCTCTCACTATCCACCCTATCTAATCCTCTTATCTAATCTTATCTTGTATGCCTCTATTAAGTCACCTCTTAACCTTCTCTCTAACCAAAACAGCCTCCAGTCCCTCAGCCTTTCCTCATACGATTTTCCCACCATACCAGGCAACATCCTGGTAAATCTCCTCTGCACCCTTTCCAACGCTTCCACATCCTTCCTATAATGCGGCGACCAGAACTGTACGCAATACTCCAAATGCGGCCGCACCAGAGTTTTGTACAGTTGCAGCATGACCTCCTGGCTCCGAAACTCAATCCCTCTACCAATAAAAGCTAACACACCGTACGCCTTCTTAACAACCCTATCAACCTGGGTGCCAACTTTCAGGGATCTATGCACATGGCCACCCAGATCTCTCTGCTCATCCACACTACCAAGAGATAGAGAATCTGGTGAACTGGTGCGGCAACAATAATCTCTCCCTCAATGTCAACAAAACGAAGGAGATTGTCATCGACTTCAGGAAGCGTAAAGGAGAACATGCCCCTGTCTACATCAACGGGGACGAAGTAGAAAGGGTCGAGAGCTTCAAGTTTTTAGGTGTCCAGGAATCTGAGTTATCGAGGTATTCCAGAGTTCAGTGTAGGGCCAAGGAGATAGTGTCTGTTGAGCGCGCAAGAAACAGTACTTTTCACTGCACACTAATACATGTGACAATAATAAATCAAATCAAATCACAGCATACCGTTCATAGAGAAGGAAAGGAGAGGGTGCAGAATGTAGTGTTACAGTCACAGCTAGGGTGTAGAGAAAGATCAACTTAATGCAAGTTAAGTCCATTCAAAAGTCTGACGGCAGCAGCAGGGAAGAAGCTGTTCTTGAGTCGGTCGGTACGTGACCTCAGACTTTTGTATCTTTTTCCCGACGGAAGAAGGTGGAAGAGAGAATGTCCGGGGCGTGTGGGGGGGTCCTTAATTATACTGGCTGCTTTTCCCCGAGGCAGCGGGAAGTGTAGACAGAGTCAATGGATGGGAGGCTGGGTTTGCGTGATGGATTGGGCTACATTCATGACCCTTTTGTAGTTCCTTGCGGTCTTGGGCAGAGCAGGAGCCCCAGACCAAGCTGTGATACAACCAGAAAGAATGCTTTCTATGGGGCATCTGTAAAAGTTGGTGAGAGTCGGAGCTGACATGCCAAATTTCCTCAGTCTCCTGAGAAAGTAGAGGCGTTGGTGGGGCTTTCATAACTATAGCATCGACTATATAGGATGCGATTTATACTGTTGTGGGCGGGAGAGGGTATACCTTCTACCCCAGTGTCCAAGTCAAAGCACAAAGAAGGGGTGGCACAGGGTAAATAGGAGGGGTTACGGAGATAGGGGCTGAGTGGGATTGTTGTCTGTGCAGACATGATGGGCTGAATGGCCTCCTATGCGAGGCATTCTATGATCCCATGAAAAGTACAGCACAGTAACAGGCCCTTCGGCCCTCCAAGCCTGTCCCAATCATGGTACCCGAACTAAAGGGGTTACTGAGTGACAGTGTGAGGGAGCTGGATTAACATCAGTACAGATACAGTCAGTAACACAGGGTGCTGGGGGAGAGGGGTTACTGAGTGACAGTGTGAGGGAGCTGGATTAACATCAGTACAGATACAGTCAGTAACACAGGGTGCTGGGGGGAGAGGGGTTACTGAGTGACAGTGTGAGGGAGCTGGATTAACATCAGTACAGATACAGTCAGTAACACAGGGTGCTGGGGGAGAGGGGTTACTGAGTGACAGTGTGAGGGAGCTGGATTAACATCAGTACAGATACAGTCAGTAACACAGGGTGCTGGGGGAGAGGGGTTACTGAGTGACAGTGTGAGGGAGCTGGATTAACATCAGTACAGACACAGTCAGTAACACAGGGTGCTGGGGGGAGAGGGGTTACTGAGTGACAGTGTGAGGGAGCTGGATTAACATCAGTACAGATACAGTCAGTAACACAGGGTGCTGGGGGAGAGGGGTTACTGAGTGACAGTGTGAGGGAGCTGGATTAACATCAGTACAGATACAGTCAGTAACACAGGGTGCTGGGGGAGAGGGGTTACTGAGTGAGAGTGTGAGGGAGCTGGATTAACATCAGTACAGATACAGTCAGTAACACAGGGTGCTGGGGGGAGAGGGGTTACTGAGTGACAGTGTGAGGGAGCTGGATTAACATCAGTACAGATACAGTCAGTAACACAGGGTGCTGGGGGAGAGGGGTTACTGAGTGACAGTGTGAGGGAGCTGGATTAACATCAGTACAGATACAGTCAGTAACACAGGGTGCTGGGGGGAGAGGGGTTACTGAGTGACAGTGTGAGGGAGCTGGATTAACATCAGTACAGATACAGTCAGTAACACAGGGTGCTGGGGGAGAGGGGTTACTGAGTGAGAGTGTGAGGGAGCTGGATTAACATCAGTACAGATACAGTCAGTAACACAGGGTGCTGGGGGGAGAGGGGTTACTGAGTGACAGTGTGAGGGAGCTGGATTAACATCAGTACAGATACAGTCAGTAACACAGGGTGCTGGGGGAGAGGGGTGACTGAGTGACAGTGTGAGGGAGCTGGATTAACATCAGTACTGATACAGTCAGTAACACAGGGTGCTGGGGGAGAGGGGTTACTGAGTGACAGTGTGAGGGAGCTGGATTAACATCAGTACAGATACAGTCAGTAACACAGGGTGCTGGGGGAGAGGGGTTACTGAGTGACAGTGTGAGGGAGCTGGATTAACATCAGTACAGATACAGTCAGTAACACAGGGTGCTGGGGGGAGAGGGGTTACTGAGTGACAGTGTGAGGGAGCTGGATTAACATCAGTACAGATACAGTCAGTAACACAGGGTGCTGGGGGAGAGGGGTTACTGAGTGACAGTGTGAGGGAGCTGGATTAACATCAGTACAGATACAGTCAGTAACACAGGGTGCTGGGCGAGAGGGGTTACTGAGTGACAGTGTGAGGGAGCTGGATTAATACCAGTACAGATACAGTCAGTAACACAGGGTGCTGGGGCGAGAGGGGTTACTGAGTGACAGTGTGAGGGAGCTGGATTAATACCAGTACAGATACAGTCAGTAACACAGGGTGCTGGGGGAGAGGGGTTACTGAGTGACAGTGTGAGGGAGCTGGATTAACATCAGTACAGATACAGTCAGTAACACAGGGTGCTGGGGGAGAGGGGTGACTGAGTGACAGTGTGAGGGAGCTGGATTAACATCAGTACTGATACAGTCAGTAACACAGGGTGCTGGGGGGAGAGGGGTTACTGAGTGACAGTGTGAGGGAGCTGGATTAACATCAGTACAGATACAGTCAGTAACACAGGGCGCTGGGGGAGAGGGGTTACTGAGTGACAGTGTGAGGGAGCTGGATTAACATCAGTACAGATACAGTCAGTAACACAGGGTGCTGGGGGGAGAGGGGTTACTGAGTGACAGTGTGAGGGAGCTGGATTAACATCAGTACAGATACAGTCAGTAACACAGGGTGCTGGGGGAGAGGGGTTACTGAGTGACAGTGTGAGGGAGCTGGATTAACATCAGTACAGATACAGTCAGTAACACAGGGTGCTGGGGGGAGAGGGGTTACTGAGTGACAGTGTGAGGGAGCTGGATTAACATCAGTACAGATACAGTCAGTAACACAGGGTGCTGGGGGAGAGGGTTACTGAGTGACAGTGTGAGTTAGACGGAGATTAACTCTGTTGCTGCACTAACACTTACTCTGCGAACTCTGGGGACCGTCCTGTTGCAACTGATCTGACATAATCTTGCGATATGAATCATACGCATCATAGACAAACACGCCAGTGAGAATAAACCCGAACACCTAGAAAACAAAGCATCAGGTACAGTTAATGTGAGACAGTGTAGAGGGAGCTTTACTCTGTATCTAACCCTGTGCTGTACCTGTCCTGGGAGTGTTTGATGGGGGACAGTGTAGAGGGAGCTTAACTCTGTATCTAACCCTGTGCTGTACCTGTCCTGGGAGTGTTTGATGGGGACAGTGTAGAGGAAGCTTTACTCTGTATCTAACCCCGTGCTGTACCTGTCCTGGGAGTGTTTGATGGGGACAGTGGAGAGGGAGCTTTACTCTGTATCTAACCCCGTGCTGTACCTGTCCTGGGAGTGTTTGATGGGGGGACAGTGTAGAGGGAGCTTTACTCTGTATCTAACCCCGTGCTGTACCTGTCCTGGGAGTGTTTGATGGGGGACAGTGTAGAGGGAGCTTTACTCTGTATCTAACCCCGTGCTGTACCTGTCCTGGGAGTGTTTGATGGGGGACAGTGTAGAGGGAGCTTAACTCTGTAACTAACCCCGTGCTGTACCTGTCCTGGGAGTGTTTGATGGGGGACAGTGTAGAGGGAGCTTAACTCTGTATCTAACACCGTGCTGTACCTGTCCTGGGAGTGTTTGATGGGGGACAGTGTAGAGGGAGCTTTACTCTGTATCTAACCCCGTGCTGTACCTGTCCTGGGAGTGTTTGATGGGGGACAGTGTAGAGGGAGCTTTACTCTGTATCTAACCCCGTGCTGCACCTGTCCTGGGAGTGTTTGATGGGGACAGTGTAGAGGGAGCTTTACTCTGTATCTAACCCCGTGCTGTACCTGTCCTGGGAGTGTTTGATGGGGGGACAGTGTAGAGGGAGCTTAACTCTGTATCTAACACCGTGCTGTACCTGTCCTGGGAGTGTTTGATGGGGACAGTGTAGAGGGAGCTTTACTCTGTATCTAACCCCGTGCTGTACCTGTCCTGGGAGTGTTTGATGGGGGGACAGTGTAGAGGGAGCTTAACTCTGTATCTAACACCGTGCTGTACCTGTCCTGGGAGTGTTTGATGCGGGACAGTGTAGAGGGAGCTTTACTCTGTATCTAACCCCGTGCTGTACCTGTCCCGGGAGTGTTTGATGGGGACAGTGTATAGGGAGCTTTACTCTGTATCTAACCCCGTGCTGTACCTGTCCTGGGAGTATTTGATGGGGGACAGTGTACAGGGAGCTTTACTCTGTATCTAACCCCGTGCTGTACCTGTCCTGGGAGTGTTTGATGGGGGACAGTGTACAGGGAGCTTTACTCTGTATCTAACCCCGTGCTGTACCTGTCCTGGGAGTGTTTGATGGGGGACAGGGTAAAGGGAGCTTTACTCTGTATCGAACCCCGTGCTGTACCTGTCCTGGGAGTGTTTGATGGGGACAGTGTAGAGGGAGCTTTACTCTGTATCTAACGCCGTGCTGTACCTGTCCTGGGAGTGTTTGATGGGGGACAGTGTAGAGGGAGCTTTACTCTGTATCTAACCCCGTGCTGTACCTGTCCTGGGAGTGTTTGATGGGGGACAGTGTAGAGGGAGCTTTACTCTGTATCTAACCCCGTGCTGCACCTGTCCTGGGAGTGTTTGATGGGGACAGTGTAGAGGGAGCTTTACTCTGTATCTAACCCCGTGCTGTACCTGTCCTGGGAGTGTTTGATGGGGGGACAGTGTAGAGGGAGCTTAACTCTGTATCTAACACCGTGCTGTACCTGTCCTGGGAGTGTTTGATGGGGACAGTGTAGAGGGAGCTTTACTCTGTATCTAACCCCGTGCTGTACCTGTCCTGGGAGTGTTTGATGGGGGGACAGTGTAGAGGGAGCTTAACTCTGTATCTAACACCGTGCTGTACCTGTCCTGGGAGTGTTTGATGCGGGACAGTGTAGAGGGAGCTTTACTCTGTATCTAACCCCGTGCTGTACCTGTCCCGGGAGTGTTTGATGGGGACAGTGTATAGGGAGCTTTACTCTGTATCTAACCCCGTGCTGTACCTGTCCTGGGAGTGTTTGATGGGGACAGTGTAGAGGGAGCTTTACTCTGTATCTAACCCCGTGCTGTACCTGTCCTGGGAGTGTTTGATGGGGGACAGTGTACAGGGAGCTTTACTCTGTATCTAACCCCGTGCTGTACCTGTCCTGGGAGTGTTTGATGGGGGACAGTGTACAGGGAGCTTTACTCTGTATCTAACCCCGTGCTGTACCTGTCCTGGGAGTGTTTGATGGGGGACAGGGTAAAGGGAGCTTTACTCTGTATCGAACCCCGTGCTGTACCTGTCCTGGGAGTGTTTGATGGGGACAGTGTAGAGGGAGCTTTACTCTGTATCTAACGCCGTGCTGTACCTGTCCTGGGAGTGTTTGATGGGGGACAGTGTAGAGGGAGCTTTACTCTGTATCTAACCCCGTGCTGTACCTGTCCTGGGAGTGTTTGATGGGGGACAGTGTAGAGGGAGCTTTACTCTGTATCTAACCCCGTGCTGTACCTGTCCTGGGAGTGTTTGATGGGGGACAGTGTAGAGGGAGCTTTACTCTGTATCTAACCCCGTGCTGTACCTGTCCTGGGGGTACAGTATTTATTGGGACCGTGTTGCGTTCACTCACCGCTGCCGATTGTGTCCCTCCTCCGGTTCCTTTCGCTGCCGATGTAATGGAGAGAATCAGGAAAATCACAGCGGAAACTGCAGCCCGGAGAAAATCCTACAAATAGGGGAGAGCATCAGATTGTATCTGTCCTGATGTTAATCCAGCTCCCTCACACTGTCACTCAGTAACCCCTCTCCCCCCAGCACCCTGTGTTACTGACTGTATCTGTACTGATGTTAATCCAGCTCCCTCACACTGTCACTCAGTAACCCCTCTCCCCCAGCACCCTGTGTTACTGACTGTATCTGTACTGATGTTAATCCAGCTCCCTCACACTGTCACTCAGTAACCCCTCTCCCCCAGCACCCTGTGTTACTGACTGTATCTGTACTGATGTTAATCCAGCTCCCTCACACTGTCACTCAGTAACCTCTCTCCCCCAGCACCCTGTGTTATTGACTGTATCTGTACTGATGTTAATCCAGCTCCCTCACACTGTCACTCAGTAACCCCTCTCCCCCCAGCACCCTGTGTTACTGACTGTGTCTGTACTGATGTTAATCCAGCTCCCTCACACTGTCACTCAGTAACCCCTCTCCCCCCAGCACCCTGTGTTACTGTATCTGTACTGATGTTAATCCAGCTCCCTCACACTGTCACTCAGTAACCCCTCTCCCCCAGCACCCTGTGTTACTGACTGTATCTGTACTGATGTTAATCCAGCTCCCTCACACTGTCACTCAGTAACCCCTCTCCCCCCAGCACACTGTGTTACTGACTGTATCTGTACTGATGTTAATCCAGCTCCCTCACGCTGTCACTCAGTAACCCCTCTCCCCCAGCACCCTGTGTTACTGACTGTATCTGTACTGATGTTAATCCAGCTCCCTCACACTGTCACTCAGTACCCCCTCTCCCCCCAGCACCCTGTGTTACTGACTGTATCTGTACTGATGTTAATCCAGCTCCCTCACACTGTCACTCAGTAACCCCTCTCCCCCCAGCAGCCTGTGTTACTGACTGTATCTGTACTGATGTTAATCCAGCTCCCTCACACTGTCACTCCGTAACCCCTCTCCCCCAGCACCCTGTGTTACTGACTGTATCTGTACTGATGTAAATCCAGCTCCCTCACACTGTCACTCAGTAACCCCTCTCCCCCCAGCACCCTGTGTTACTGACTGTATCTGTACTGATGTTAATCCAGCTCCCTCACACTGTCACTCAGTAACCCCTCTCCCCCCAGCACCCTGTGTTACTGACTGTATCTGTACTGATGTTAATCCAGCTCCCTCACACTGTCACTCAGTAACCCCTCTCCCCCAGCACCCTGTGTTACTGACTGTATCTGTACTGATGTTAATCCAGCTCCCTCACACTGTCACTCAGTAACCCCTCTCCCCCAGCACCCTGTGTTACTGACTGTATCTCTACTGATGTTAATCCAGCTCCCTCACACTCTCACTCAGTAACCTCTCTCCCCCAGCACCCTGTGTTACTGACTGTATCTGTACTGATGTTAATCCAGCTCCCTCACAC
This sequence comes from Mustelus asterias, assembly GCF_964213995.1. Taxonomy (NCBI): domain Eukaryota; kingdom Metazoa; phylum Chordata; class Chondrichthyes; order Carcharhiniformes; family Triakidae; genus Mustelus; species Mustelus asterias. The sequence goes on along the minus strand of NW_027593841.1, from coordinate 4,480 downwards.
TGTCACTCAGTAACCCCTCTCCCCCCAGCACCCTGTGTTACTGACTGTATCTGTACTGATGTTAATCCAGCTCCCTCACACTGTCACTCAGTAACCCCTCTCCCCCCAGCACCCTGTGTTACTGACTGTATCTGTACTGATGTTAATCCTGCTCCCTCACACTGTCACTCAGTAACCCCTCTCCCCCCAGCACCCTGTGTTACTGACTGTATCTGTACTGATGTTAATCCAGCTCCCTCACACTGTCACTCAGTAACCCCTCTCCCCCAGCACCCTGTGTTACTGACTGTGTCTGTACTGATGTTAATCCAGCTCCCTCACACTGTCACTCAGTAACCCCTCTCCCCCCAGCACCCTGTGTTACTGACTGTATCTGTACTGATGTTAATCCAGCTCCCTCACACTGTCACTCAGTAACCCCTCTCCCCCAGCACCCTGTGTTACTGACTGTATCTGTACTGATGTTAATCTAGCTCCCTCACACTGTCACTCAGTAACCCCTCTCCCCCCAGCACCCTGTGTTACTGACTGTATCTGTACTGATGTTAATCCAGCTCCCTCACACTGTCACTCAGTAACCCCTCTCCCCCAGCACACTGTGTTACTGACTGTATCTGTACTGATGTTAATCCAGCTCCCTCACACTGTCACTCAGTAACCCCTCTCCCCCAGCACCCTGTGTTACTGACTGTATCTGTACTGATGTTAATCCAGCTCCCTCACACTGTCACTCAGTAACCCCTCTCCCCCCAGCACCCTGTGTTACTGACTGTATCTGTACTGATGTTAATCCAGCTCCCTCACACTGTCACTCAGTAACCCCTCTCCCCCAGCACACTGTGTTACTGACTGTATCTGTACTGATGTTAATCCAGCTCCCTCACACTGTCACTCAGTAACCCCTCTCCCCCAGCACCCTGTGTTACTGACTGTATCTGTACTGATGTTAACCCAGCTCCCTCACACTGTCACTCAGTAACCTCTCTCCCCCAGCACCCTGTGTTACTGACTGTATCTGTACTGATGTTAATCCAGCTCCCTCACACTGTCACTCAGTAACCCCTCTCCCCCCAGCACCCTGTGTTACTGACTGTATCTCTACTGATGTTAATCCAGCTCCCTCACACTGTCACTCAGTAAACCCCTCTCCCCCCAGCACACTGTGTTACTGACTGTATCTGTACTGATGTTAATCCAGCTCCCTCACGCTGTCATTCAGTAACCCCTCTCCCCCAGCACCCTGTGTTACTGACTGTATCTGTACTGATGTTAATCCAGCTCCCTCACACTGTCACTCAGTAACCCCTCTCCCCCCAGCACCCTGTGTTACTGACTGTATCTGTACTGATGTTAATCCCAGCTCCCTCACACTGTCACTCAGTAACCCCTCTCCCCCCAGCACCCTGTGTTACTGACTGTATCTGTACTGATGTAAATCCAGCTCCCTCACACTGTCACTCCGTAACCCCTCTCCCCCAGCACCCTGTGTTACTGACTGTATCTGTACTGATGTTTAATCCAGCTCCTCACACTGTCACTCAGTAACCCCTCTCCCCCAGCACCCTGTGTTTACTGACTGTATCTCTACTGATGTTATCCAGCTCCCTCACACTCTCACTCAGTAACCTCTCTCCCCCAGCACCCTGTGTTACTGACTGTATCTGTACTGATGTTAATCCAGCTCCCTCACACTGTCACTCAGTAACCCCTCTCCCCCAGCACCCTGTGTTACTGACTGTATCTCTACTGATGTTAATCCAGCTCCCTCACACTCTCACTCAGTAACCTCTCTCCCCCCAGCACCCTGTGTTACTGACTGTATCTCTACTGATGTTAATCCAGCTCCCTCACACTGTCACTCAGTAACCCCTCTCCCCCAGCACCCTGTGTTACTGACTGTATCTGTACTGATGTTAATCCAGCTCCCTCACACTGTCACTCAGTAACCCCTCTCCCCCAGCACCCTGTGTTACTGACTGTATCTGTACTGATGTTAATCCAGCTCCCTCACACTGTCACTCAGTATCCCCTCTCCCCCCAGCACCCTGTGTTACTGACTATTTCTGTACTGATGTTAATCCAGCTCCCTCACACTGTCACTCAGTAACCCCTCTCCCCTCAGCACCCTGTGTTACTGACTGTATCTGTACTGATGTTAATCCAGCTCCCTCACACTGTCACTCAGTAACCCCTCTCCCCCAGCACCCTGTGTTACTGACTGTATCAGTACTGATGTTAATCCAGCTCCCTCACACTGTCACTCAGTAACCCTCTCCCCCAGCGCCCTGTGTTACTGACTGTATCTGTACTGATGTTAATCCAGCTCCCTCACACTGTCACTCAGTCACCCCTCTCCCCCAGCACCCTGTGTTACTGACTGTATCTGTACTGATGTAATCCAGCTCCCTCACACTGTCACTCAGTAACCCCTCTCCCCAGCACCCTGTGTTACTGACTGTATCTGTACTGATGTTAATCCAGCTCCCTCACACTGTCACTCAGTAACCCCTCTCACCCCAGCACCCTGTGTTACTGACTGTATCTGTACTGATGTTAATCCAGCTCCCTCACACTGTCACTCAGTAACCCCTCTCCCCCCAGCACCCTGTGTTACTGACTGTATCTGTACTGATGTTAATCCAGCTCCCTCACACTGTCACTCAGTAACCCCTCTCCCCCAGCACCCTGTGTTACTGACTGTATCTGTACTGATGTTAATCCAGCTCCCTCACACTGTCACTCAGTAACCCCTCTCCCCCCAGCACCTGTGTTACTGACTGTATCTGTACTGATGTTAATCCAGCTCCCTCACACTGTCACTCAGTAACCCCTCTCCCCCAGCACCCTGTGTTACTGACTGTATCTGTTACTGATGTTAATCCAGCTCCCTCACACTGTCACTCAGTAACCCCTCTCCCCCCAGCACCCTGTGTTACTGACTGTATCTGTACTGATGTTAATCCAGCTCCCTCACACTGTCACTCAGTAACCCCTCTCCCCCAGCACCCTGTGTTACTGACTGTATCTGTACTGATGTTAATCAGCTCCCTCACACTGTCACTCAGTAACCCCTCTCTCTCCCAGCACCCTGTGTTACTGACTGTATCTGTACTGATGTTAATCCAGCTCCCTCACACTGTCACTCAGTAACCCCTCTCCCCCCAGCACCCTGTGTTACTGACTGTGTCTGTACTGATGTTAATCCAGCTCCCTCACACTGTCACTCAGTAACCCCTCTCCCCCCAGCACCCTGTGTTACTGACTGTATCTGTACTGATGTTAATCCAGCTCCCTCACACTGTCACTCAGTAACCCCTCTCCCCCAGCACCCTGTGTTACTGACTGTATCTGTACTGATGTTAATCCAGCTCCCTCACACTGTCACTCAGTAACCCCTCTCCCCCCAGCACCCTGTGTTACTGACTGTATCTGTACTGATGTTAATCCAGCTCCCTCACACTGTCACTCAGTAACCCCTCTCCCCCCAGCACCCTGTGTTACTGACTGTATCTGTACTGATGTTAATCCAGCTCCCTCACACTGTCACTCAGTAACCCCTCTCCCCCAGCGCCCTGTGTTACTGACTGTATCTGTACTGATGTTAATCCAGCTCCCTCACACTGTCACTCAGTAACCCCTCTCCCCCAGCACCCTGTGTTACTGACTGTATCTGTACTGATGTTAATCCAGCTCCCTCACACTGTCACTCAGTAACCCCTCTCCCCCCAGCACCCTGTGTTACTGACTGTATCTGTACTGATGTTAATCCAGCTCCCTCACACTGTCACTCAGTAACCCCTCTCCCCCCAGCACCGTGTGTTACGGGCTGTTTGAGTCCCGGTATTGGAGTGTGCGAGTGTGTGTGTGAGACAATCTTTACTCACGATACAGGGCCAGTTGATGCGTTTCATCTTTTCCTGGTAGTTGGTCATGTAGACCACGATGAACGTGATATTAATGATGAGGAAAAGCAGCGGGGCTGTCAGGAATGCTGCTGTCGAGGCTGCATAGCTTATAAACATCAGTAGTAGCAGTACCTGGGGAGGGGGAATCATCACAACACGTTCTCAGGGGACGAAGGAAATTCGACATGTCCGCCACGACTCTCACCAACTTTTACAGTTGCCCCATAGAAAGCATTCTTTCTGGTTGTATCACAGCTCGGTCTGGGGCTCCTGCTCTGCCCAAGACCGCAAGGAACTACAAAAGGGTCGTGAATGTAGCCCAATCCATCACGCAAACCAGCCTCCCATCCATTGACTCTGTCTACACTTCCCGCTGCCTCGGGGGGAAAAGCAGCCGGCATAATTAAGGATCCCCCCCACGCACCCCGGACATTCTCTCTTCCACCTTCTTCCGTCGGGGAAAAAGATACAAAAGTCTGAGGTCACGTACCGACCGAGTCAAGAAGAGCTTCTTCCCTGCTGCTGCCGTCAGACTTTTGAATGGACCGACCTCGCATTAAGTTGATCTTTCTCTA
>NW_027593840.1:5000-7500 GCF_964213995.1 Mustelus asterias | reverse complement strand
GTACTCGGGGACACAGGTTTAAGGTGCGTGGGGAACAGTTTAGAGGAGATGTGCGAGGTAAGTTTTTTTACACAGAGGGTGGTGAATGTCTGGAACGCGCTGCCCGGGGAGGGGGTGGGAGCGGGTACGACAGCGGCATTTAAGGGGCAACTAGACGGATACATGAATAGGATGGGAATGGGAGGATACGGGCTCTGTAAGCGCGAACGGTTTTAGTTTAGGCAGCATCATGATCGGCACAGGCTTGGAGGGGCCGAAGGGCCTGTTCCTGTGCTGGAGTGTCCTTTGTTCTTTAGAGGGCAGAGGTTTAAGGTGAGAGGGGAAAGATTTAAGAGGGACAACTTCTTCATGCAGAGGGTGGTGCGTGTATAGAATGAGCTGCCACAGAAACTGGTTGAGGCAGGTTCAAAGGCAACATTTTAAAATGCATTTGGATAAGTACGTGCATAGGGAGAGGATGAGAGGGATATGGGCCAAACGCGGGCAACTGGGACCCGTTGGGACGGCACCGTGGTCGGCAGGGACTGGTTGGGCCGAAGGGACTGTTTCCATGCTGTATTGCACTATGATTCTACGTGCTGTCAAAGTTTTTCATCTGGCACTCATCAGGCCGGGCGCAAAAAGATCGCATTTCAAAGGTGACAACAAACTTCGATTGCCTGATTTGGCAGCAAATGGACTCTGATTGGTGGAAGCGTTACCACGGAGTCTGCAGCAGGGAGTTATTGACCCTCCCCCCGTAGAACATAGAACATAGAACATTACAGCGCAGAACAGGCCCTTCGGCCCACGATGTTGCACCGACCAGTTAAAAAAAAAACTGTGACCCTCCAACCTAAACCAATTTCTTTTCGTCCATGAACCTATCTACGGATCTCTTAAACGCCCCCAAACTAGGCGCATTTACTACTGATGCTGGCAGGGCATTCCAATCCCTCACCACCCTCTGGGTAAAGAACCTACCCCTGACATCGGTTCTATAACTACCCCCCCTCAATTTAAAGCCATGCCCCCTCGTGCTGGATTTCTCCATCAGAGGAAAAAGGCTATCACTATCCACCCTATCTAAACCTCTAATCATCTTATATGTTTCAATAAGATCCCCTCTTAGCCGCCGCCTTTCCAGCGAAAACAATCCCAAATCCCTCAGCCTCTCCTCATAGGATCTCCCCTCCATACCAGGCAACATCCTGGTAAACCTCCTCTGCACCCTCTCCAAAGCCTCCACATCCTTCCTGTAATGTGGGGACCAGAACTGCACACAGTACTCCAAGTGCGGCCGCACCAGAGTTGTGTACAGTTGCAACATAACGCTACGACTCCTAAATTCAATCCCCCTACCAATAAACGCCAAGACACCATATGCCTTCTTAACAACCTTATCTACTTGATTCCCAACTTTCAGGGATCTATGCACACATACACCTAGATCCCTCTGCTCCTCCACACTATTCAAAGTCCTCCCGTTAGCCCTATACTCAACACATCTGTTATTCCTACCAAAGTGAATTACCTCACACTTCTCCGCATTAAACTCCATCCGCCACCTCTCGGCCCAACTTTGCAACCTGTCTAAGTCTTCCTGCAAACTACGACACCCTTCCTCACTGTCTACCACACCACCGACTTTGGTGTCATCAGCAAATTTGCTAATCCACCCAACTATACCCTCATCCAGATCATTAATAAATATTACAAACAGCAGTGGCCCCAAAACAGATCCCTGAGGTACACCACTTGTAACCGCACTCCATGATGAATATTTACTATCAACCACCACCCTCTGTTTCCTATCCGCTAGCCAATTCCTGATCCAATTTCCTAGATCACCCCCAATCCCATACATCTGCATTTTCTGCAGAAGCCTACCATGGTGAACCTTATCAAACGCCTTACTAAAATCCATATATACCACGTCCACTGCCTTGCCCCCATCCACCTCCTTGGTCACTTTCTCAAAAAACTCAATAAGGTTAGTAAGGCACGACCTACCTGCCACAAAACCATGCTGACTATCACCTATCAATTCATTACTCTCCAAATAACTATAAATCCTATCCCTTATAATTTTTTCCAACATCTTGCCGACAACAGAAGTGAGACTCACCGGTCTATAATTCCCGGGGAAGTCTCTGTTCCCCTTCTTAAACAATGGGACAACATTCGCTAACCTCCAATCTTCTGGTACTATACCAGAGGCCAACGACGACCTGAAGATCAGAGCCAGAGGCTCTGCAATCACTTCTCTTGCCTCCCAGAGAATCCTTGGATAAATCCCATCCGGACCAGGGGATTTATCTATTTTCAGACCCTCCAGAATATCCTGCACATCCTCCTTATCAACTGTAATACTGTCTATTCTACTCCCTTGCAACCCAGTGTCCTCCTCAGCTATATTCATGTCCCCTTGCGTGAACACCGAAGAGAAATATTGGTTCAATGCTTCACCAATCTCCTCCGGTTCCACACATAACTTCCCTCTGCCATCTATAACTGGCCC
>NW_027593839.1:0-26070 GCF_964213995.1 Mustelus asterias | reverse complement strand
GCTCCCTCTCCCCCCCGCCGCTCCCTCTCCCCCCCCGCCGCTCCCTCTCCCCCCCGCCGCTCCCTCTCCCCCCGCCGCTCCCTCTCCCCCCGCCGCTCCCTCTCCCCCCGCCGCTCCCTCTCCCCCCGCCGCTCCCTCTCCCCCCGCCGCTCCCTCTCCCCCCGCCGCTCCCTCTCCCCCCGCCGCTCCCTCTCCCCCCGCCGCTCCCTCTCCCCCCGCCGCTCCCTCTCCCCCCGCCGCTCCCTCTCCCCCCGCCGCTCCCTCTCCCCCCGCCACTCCCTCTCCCCCGCCTTCGGCCCCCCCCCCCCCGCCCCGCCCCGCTCGCCCTCTCCTCTCTCCCCCAACCCTCGCTCTCCGCTCTTTCCCTCTTCCCTCGCAAACTGTTTTAAAAAATTTACTATTTTAAACGATTACCTGACAGTGCGTGTGCCGTGTCCCTCAGTCACTGAACATAGTCTCAGGCTTCTTGTTGTTTTAAACAGTTGTTTAAATTGAACAGTGTAGTGGGACCAAATCTGAATAATTCTAATTCTATTTAAGTCATGAAACCTTTGTCGTGTCTTGTGTGTGTATTTGGTGTCTGTCTCTCTGTCTGCTCAGATATATGAATTGGTGAGTGTGTAAACTGTCAACCTCATCACCTTCCATTCGGTCTCTGTGACTGTGTTCATTTCTCTGTGAGCCTGTGATATATGTGTATATGTAATGTCTGTTGGCGTTTGGGTTGCGTACTACCCCTTTAAGAGTGGAATTAGCTCCTGTTGGTGTGGGACCCAATTGAGAGCTGACTGTGGAACAGAGACAATAAAGGGGTCCCAGTGTGTCCCCGTCCCCCTTTCTCCCACTCTGTCTATCCCTACCCACCCCTACACCCCGCCTCACCCTCTGCCCCCCCATCCTTGCTCTGTCTCTGCGCGTCCCCGTCCCCCTGGTCTCTGCGCGTCTCCCCCCTGGTCTCTGTGCGTCCTCCCCCCTGGTCTCTGTGCGTCCTCCCCCCTGGTCTCTGTGCGTCCTCCCCCCCTGGTCTCTGTGCGTCCTCCCCCCTGGTCTCTGTGCGTCCTCCCCCCTGGTCTCTGTGCGTCCTCCCCCCTGGTCGCTGCGCGTCTCCCCCCTGGTCTCTGTGCGTCCTCCCCCCTGGTCTCTGTGCGTCCTCCCCCCTGGTCTCTGTGCGTCCTCCCCCCTGGTCTCTGCGCGTCTCCCCCCTGGTCTCTGCGCGTCTCCCCCCTGGTCTCTGTGCGTCCTCCCCCCTGGTCTCTGTGCGTCCTCCCCCCTGGTCTCTGTGCGTCCTCCCCCCTGGTCTCTGTGCGTCCTCCCCCCTGGTCTCTGCGCGTCTCCCCCCTGGTCTCTGCGCGTCTCCCCCCTGGTCTCTGTGCGTCCTCCCCCCTGGTCTCTGTGCGTCCTCCCCCCTGGTCTCTGCGCGTCTCCCCCCGGTCTCTGTGCGTCCTCCCCCCTGGTCTCTGTGCGTCCTCCCCCCTGGTCTCTGCGCGTCTCCCCCCTGGTCTCTGTGCGTCCTCCCCCCTGGTCTCTGCGCGTCTCCCCCCTGGTCTCTGTGCGTCCTCCCCCCTGGTCTCTGTGCGTCCTCCCCCCTGGTCTCTGTGCGTCCTCCCCCCTGGTCTCTGTGCGTCCTCCCCCCTGGTCTCTGTGCGTCCTCCCCCCTGGTCTCTGTGCGTCCTCCCCCCTGGTCTCTGCGCGTCTCCCCCCCGGTCTCTGCGCGTCCCCCCCGGTCTCTGCGCGTCCCCCCCGGTCTCTGCGCGTCCCCCCGGTCTCTGCGCGTCCCCCCCGGTCTCTGCGCGTCCCCCCCGGTCTCTGCGCGTCCCCCCCGGTCTCTGCGCGTCCCCCCCGGTCTCTGCGCCTCCCCCCCGGTCTCTGCGCCTCCCCCCCGGTCTCTGCGCCTCCCCCCCGGTCTCTGCGCGTCCCCCCCGGTCTCTGCGCGTCCCCTCCCGGTCTCTGCGCATCCCCCCGGTCTCACCCTCCCTCTCTGTGTCTGTGCCTATCTCTGTATGACCCTCTTTTCTGTGTCTGTGCGTCTCCCTGTGTCTGTGCGTCTCCCTGTGTCTGTGCGTCTCCCTGTGTCTGTGCGTCTCCCTGTGTCTGTGCGTCTCCCTGTGTCTGTGCGTCTCCCTGTGTCTGTGCGTCTCCCTGTGTCTGTGCGTCTCTCTGTATTATCCTTTCTTTCTGCCTTCAGTGGCTGGGAGACAGAGTGCTGACAAGAGTGAATGGATTGTTTCCTGCATTATAAATCTCTCTTACACTCCCCTCTAGGGCTGGTGTTCAGGAGATGTTAGTGAGCTGCTTTCTCTCGCCTTGTTTTGTTCAATAATAAATGTCTTCAGTTGCAGTTGGCAAACTCTGGGTGAGAGAGGGATGGTATGAAAACGGTAATTAATGTGAGGCAGGGCCACACTCCAGTGAGGCTGCTGCCTTTCAAGATTAGTAACTCTTCCTAGGCACCCTGGTCCCTCTATTACTGGTCAAACACCCTGCACACAGCTCTAAACTCCACTTACACCGCTTGCTGTTAAATGTAACCTCCCCAACATCGTGCAGCCCTGGGCTTTTTTGAACACCAGAGCAGAATGTTTTGGAATTAGTGAGCAGTGTTCCCAGTGGTCAGCACTGCTGCCTCTCAGCGCCAGGGATCCGGGTTCGATTCCTGGCTTGGGATCACTGCCTGTGTGGAGTTGGCACATTCTCCCCGTGTCTGCGTGGGTTTCCTCCGGGTGCTCCGGTTTCCCCTCTCAGTCCAAAGATGTGCTGGTTAGGTGGATTGGCCAGGCTAAATTGCCCCTTAGTGTCAGGGGGACTAGCTCAGGTAAATGCATGGGGTTATGGGGATAGGGCCTGGGTGGGATTGTGGTTGGTGCAGACTGATGGGCCGAATGGCCTCCTTCTGCACTGTAGGGATTCTATCTATGAAACAGGTGTTGACACTGCTGATAAATGCCCAGATCGATGCTTTATGCTTTATTAACTTCTCTCTCCCCACCTTCAATAATCAGTGCACATATACACCCGAGTCCCACTGCACCCGCACCCCCCCTTAAGAATGTTCCCCTTATTTTATATTGTCTCTCCCTGTTCTTCCTACCAAAATGCATCACCTCTCATTACGCCACATTGAATTCCAGTTTATTTAGTTTAGTTTTTATTTGTGTCACAAGTGGGCTTACATTAACACTGCAATGAAGTTACTGTGAAACTCCCCTAGTAGCCACGCTCCGGCGCCTGTTCGAGTACACTGAGGGAGAACTTAGCACAGCCAATACACCCTAACCAGCATGTCTTTCAGACTATGGGAGGAATCCGGAGCACCCGGAGGAAAACCCAGGCAGACATGGGGAGAACATGCAGACGCCGTACAGATGGTGACCCAAACTGGGAATCGAACCTGGGCCCCTGGCGCTGTGAGGCAGCAGTGGTAACCACTGGGCCAACTTGCCGCCCAACTTGGCGATGTCCTTTTGAAGTTCTACGTTGGCCCTCCTCACAGTTTACAGTCCTTCTAAGTTTTGTGTCAATCGCAAACTTTGCAAATGTTCCCTGCCCACCAAGATGATTAATACATGTCAGGAAAAGCAAGGGTCCCAATACAGACCCCTGGGGAATACCGCTACAGCCCTCCTTCCTCCAGCCTGAAGGATATCCATTGATTTTTACTCTCCTATTTCATCCTGTAAGTGTGGCTCTATAATGGGAAGTGCACTTACTAACTGGGATACAGCAGGAGTCTCTGGTTTTTCTCATTGGTTGTATGGCTGTTCCCATTTACAGTTTTAACTGGCGTGTCTTGGCTAAAATACATCACACACTTGTAGTTTGACTCTCTTGTCCCTGTATTTGAATGCACCAAGGTTATTCGCTTTGGCTTGAGGCCAAAGTTCCCACAGCAGGCCGAATTGTTACAGATGCCTTTTGAAACTTGACCAGCAGGGGAATTTTGTTAAGCTCGACCTTACGCAAGCCCTCCGTGACGTCAAATAACAACTTGCATTTGCAGATTGCCCATTAACTTGCGGTGTGTGTGTTTTAATGTTTATGTATATTTATTAGTGTCACAAGTAAGGCTTATGTTACCACTGATTGACAATGAAGTTACTGTGAAAATCCTCTAGTCGTCACCACACTCCGGCGCCTGTTCGGGTCAATGCACCCTAACCAGCACGTCTTTCGGACTGTGGGAGGAAACCGGAGCACCCCGGAGGGAAACCCATGCAGACACGGGGAGAACGTGCAGACCCCGCACAGACAGTGACACATGCCGGGAATCGAACCCGGGCCCCTGGCGCTGAGAGGCGCGTGCATGTTGTGTGTGTAGAATAAAGGCATTTCAAAGAGATCTTTAGGAGAAAAGAATGGAGTGCCCAAAGCACAGAAGGAAATGTTAGTGGTTGTGAGGGGCGATTAAAGAGCTCTTTAAGGCCTCTGAAGAAGGTGAAGGGATTGAGTGAGGTAGTTCCGAGTTAGGACCTCGGTGGCTGAAGACGCATCTGGTTGCGGGGAGGCAGGGGGGAGGGAGAGAGAGGAGGAGGAGGTGGAGTGAAGGCCACTTCCAGAGGGTGGTTGGCGGGAGTGTTTGGCAGCATGTTGGCGGAGGGTTGGAGGTGATGGATGGGCACACGATTGGCTTTAGACACCCACAATGAGAATTTATTATTTGAGGTACTGTGGGGACCGGGCATTAACCCAAGGCTGGGAGGGGTGAACATTCGCAGTTTGCGTTAGGAAGCCTGCATTGAGTGAAGGTTTGGGGGAGCAGATGTTTGCAGAAGGCAGAGGTCAGGAAGTCAGCCAGAAGAGGTGACAAAGCGTGATAAAGAGATCTTCAACAATGGGTGTGGAGACAACGGCAGAGATGGGGGAAGTAGGAGGGACTCTAAATATTGAGTCACAGGCTCAGGTCAAGGCTGACTTGGAGTTGAGGCTGCTAAGGGCAGGCTATAGTTTGTTCATTTCCTATCTTTGCATACAGTTTCTTCCCTTTGGGAAATGGTGGTGAATTCTTGGAAGGACCAGTAGTCTGATTATCAACCTGGTTAGAACTGCTGCCTCACAGCGCCAGGGACCCGGGTTCGATTCCGGACTTAGGTCACTGTCTGTGCGGAGTCTGCACATTCTCCCTATGTCTGCGTGGGTTTCCTCTAGGTTCTCCGGATTCCTCCTACAGTCCAAAAGACGTGCTGGTTAGATGCATTGGCCATGCTAAATTCTCCCTCCGTGTACCCGAACAGGCATCGCCGGAGTGTGGTGGCTAGGGGACTTTCACAGTAACTTCATTGCAGTGTTAATGTAAGCCTACTTGCGACACTCATCAATAGACTTTAACCTGTTTGAACTGAGTCATGACTGCACCTTCCATGGCTGGGTGGTCCTGGAGTGAGACTTGAACCTGGAGCCTCTGGCTCAGAGACAGAGGTGCTACCCACTACGCCACAGCTTCCCCAGTACTGACGTTAGGCTCACTGCTCTATAGTTCCTTGTCTTTTCTCTACCTCCCTTTTTGAATAGCGGGCTTACATTATCTATCCTCCAATCTGTAGGAACTATTCCAGAGTCCAAATAATTTTGGAAAATAACCACCAATGGATCTACTATTTCCAGGGCCACTTCCTTAAGTACTCTGGGATGAAGATGATGAGGACCTGGAGATTTATCCTTCTTCAATCCCATCAATTTCCCCAAAATCTCTACTAATGCTGATTTCCTTCAGCTTCTCCCTAAAACATGTTTCTCTCGGCACTTCTGGTGCATTATTCATGTCTTCCTTTGTGAAGACTGAAGCAAAGTACAAATTTAATTCCTCAGACGTTTCTTTATTCCCCGTTATGAATTCCCCCGTTTCTGACTGTAAGGGGCCTTCATTCGTTTTTTTTCAATCTTTTTCTCTTTACATATCTATAGTAACTTTTACAGTCAAGTTTTTATGTTCCCCGCTAGCTTACTTTCATACTCTATTTTCCCTTCTTAATCAATCCCTTGGTCCTCCTTTGCTGAATTTTAAACTGCTCCCAATCCTCAGGCCTATTGCTTTTTCTTGCCAATTTGTATGCTTCTTTCTTGAATCTGATACGATCTCTAATTTCCCATTGGTTTGGCCACAATCGCTCTTGCGCCAAACAGGAATAAACAACTTCTGGAGTTCACCTATTCATTCTTTAAATACCTGCCATTGCCTGTCCACTGCCTTTCCTTTCAGTAATGTTTCCCAGTCCATCATGGCCAATTCATGCCTCATACCATAGTTACCTTTATTGAGATTCAGGAACCTGGTCTCAGAATCAACTACATCATTATCCACCTTGACAAAGAATTCTACCATTTTATGGTCACTCGTCCCCAAGGGTTCTCTCACAACTAGATTGCCAACTAATCCTTTCTCATTGCACAACCCACCAGTCGAAGACTGTCTGCTCCCTTGTTGGTTCCTCAGAGCATGGGCGGGTAGTGGTGGGGGTAGGGCGTAGGTGTGTGTGGGTGGGGATGTCTGTGGGTGGAGGTGTGGGGGGGGGGTGGGGGGTGGTAGAGGTTGGGTAAGGGTGAGTGCGTGTGGATGTTGGGTGGGTGAATGGATAGGTTTGGAGGTGAGTGGGGATGGGTGGGAAGAGGTTGTGTGTGGGGGGGGGAGGGGGGTGAGTGTGTGGGGGGGACGGTGTATGTGTGGGGGGAGGGTGTGAGTGTGCGTGGGGGAAGAGGGTGTGTGGGGGGGAGGAGGTGGGGGGTATGAGTGTGTGTGGGGGGAGTGTGTGTGGGGGGAGTGTATGTGCGCGTGTGTGTGTGGGTGGAGAGGTTTGGGGTGTGTGTGTGTGTCTGTGTGTGGGGGCAGAGGTTTGGGGTGTGTGGGGGGGAGGGTGTGTGTGTCTGTGGGTGTGTGGAGAGGTTTGGGGTGTGTGTGTGTCTGTGTGTGGGGGGAGAGGTTTGGGGTGTGTGGGGGGGGAGGGTGTGTGTGTCTGGGTGTGTGGAGAGGTTTGGGGTGTGTGTGTGTCTGTGTGTGGGTGGAGAGGTTTGGGGTGTGTGGGCGGGGAGGGTGTGTGTGTCTGTGGGTGTGTGGAGAGGTTTGAGGGGTGTGTGGGGGGGGGTTGGGTGTGTGTATGGGAGGGGGGTATGTGTCTGTGTGTGGGGGGAGAGGTGTGAGGTGTGTGTGGGGGTTGGGTGTGTGTATGGGAGGGGGGGTATGTGTCTGTGTGTGGTGGGGGGAGAGGTTTGGGGTGTGTGTGGGGGTTGGGTGTGTGTATGGGAGGGGGGTATGTGTCTGTGTGTGGGGGGGGGGGAGAGGTTTGGGGTGTGTGTGGAGGGGAGAGGTTTGGGGTGTGTGGGGGGGGAGGGGGGGTGTCTGTGGGTGTGTGGAGAGGTTTGAGGTGTGTGTGGGGGTTGGGTGTGTGTATGGGAGGGGGGTATGTGTCTGTGTGTGGGGGGGAGAGGTTTGGGGTGTGTGTGGGGGTGGGGGAGAAGGGGGGGGGTGTTTCAGTGAATGGGGCATATTTTCTGATCTGGATGAGCCCTTTGCCACTTGGCTGCGTTGTGCAGTGTTGAGTGACACTGGCCAGCGATGAGCCGAGAGATTGTCCGTCTGGCGTTGTCCTTTTTAAAATCCCTGTCTTCGCGCTGCCTGCTCGCGCTGACCCAGCTCGTAAACATGTGGTTTGGACACTGGGCAGTTTTCAAACTGACCTCGTGAACTGTGCGTGCGTGGAAGAGTGTGTGCAGGAGGAAGTGAGGGGTTGGGTTGCCTAAGGAAGGAGACGGGAAGATCCTGCAAAAAGTCAGGCAGCTCCAGGGGCAGCTCCGGCTGCTCGTTGGACCCCAATGGCTGACCTTTCCATTCTTAGAGGTCAGTGAGTCTCCTCAGACTGTGCTGAGCCTTGGTCAGTGCTTCACAATGTCGGGGGAGCGAGACTCCCCCTGAATGGGAGGGAGTGTTAAAAGATAACGTTGATTGTCTTGGCTTCCGGCCCATGAAAACAGAGCTTCTTATTAACGGAAAAAAACCCCGCGGCTCCTTGAGGGGGGGGGGGGGGGGGGGGGGGGGGGGTTAATCTTGCATTGTTCAAGCACCTAATTAAAAATTCCTGCATGCATATTTGAATTTTTAATCCCTTCCTGCTGGCTGGATGCCTCATCTCCCGTGCATTTTTTAAATAGGCTGAGGTCGGCCCTACTAAACCTTTACAATGATAGAATCATAGATTGAGTCAGCACAGAAGGAGGCCATTCGCACCATCATGCCTGTGCTAGTCGTGTGGTAAAGTTCCGTTCTCATGTTCTTTCCCCATCGTCCTGACTTCTACCCCCCCCAATCGTCCTGACTTTCCACCCCACCCCCCCTCCTTCTCTCTCTCTTTCTCTTGCGTAGCTACTCAGTTCACTTCTGAGAGTTTTCTCTGCACGATCGTGGCTTGGTGGGTGCTCTTGTGTCTCTGACATGGAGGAGAACACCCCGCCCCCCCCCCGCCCCCCACCCCCCAACCGTCTTCAGAATTGTGCTGTGTGAATCTCTGTGTCCGGTCCGAGAGGGCAGAGGAAGCCTAGGTTTTTAATGTTTCATCCCAGAGGCGGCACCTCTGACAGTGTAGCATTCTCGCAGCTCCGCACTGCGCTGTCGGCTGAGATTTCTGTGCGCAGCTCTCTGCGGGTGGGAGGTGAATCCATCGCCTTGAGTGCTGCCCATTGAACCGTGCGACCTCTTTTTCAGCTGCCTAATGGGCGGCACAGTGGGTTAGCACTGCTGCCTCACAGCGCCAGGGACGCGGGTTCGATTCCCGGCTCGGGTCACTGTCTGTGTGGAGTTTGCACGTTCTCCCCGTGTCTGCGTGGGTTTCCTCCGGGTGCTCCGGTTTCCTCCCACAGTCCAAAGATGTGCGGGTTAAGTTGATTGGCCATGCTAAATTGCCCCTTAGTGTCAGAGGGAAAGCAGGGTAAATACGTGGGGTTAAGGGGATAGGGCCTGGGTGGGATGTGGTTGGTGCAAACTATGATTCTATGTGCAGGTTAGATGGATTGGCCATGCTAAATTGCCCCTTAGTGTCCCAGAATGTGTAGGTTAGGGGATTAACAGGGTAAATATGGGAACATGACCTGGGTAAGATGCTCTGCTGGAGAGTCAGTGCAGACTCGAAGGGCTGAATGGCCTCCTTCTGCACTGTAGGGATTCTAAGTCTAAGTTGTGTGCGGGGGGAGGCTGCTGGTTTGTCGGTTCCACATTGTAGCCCAGTGATCCTCCTTAAACATTTGAAAAGTCTCCGTACGTTCAAATGAGAGAGAGAGAGAGAACGGTGAACTGAATGTTCAAGGGAAGGAATCATAGAATCCCTACAGTACAGAAGGAGGCCATTTATATGTTTAAAGCGCGGATGGATGGATTCCTGATCGGTAAGGGAATTAAGGGTTATGGGGATCAGGCGGGTAAGTGGTACTGATCCACGTCAGATCAGCCATGATCTTATTGAATGACGGGGCAGGCTCGAGGGGCTAGATGGCCTACTCCTGCTCCTATTTCTTATGTTCTTATGTTCTTATTTGGCCCATCGAGCCTGCGCCGACAACAACCCCACCCAGTTCCTATCCCCGTAACCCCATGTATTTACCCTCTTAGTCCCCCGACATTAGGGGGCAATTTAGCATGGCCAATCAACCTAACCCGCACATCTTTGGAGTGTGGGAGGAAACCGGAAGCCCCGGAGGAAACCCACGCAGACACGGGGAGAATGTGCAAACTCCGCACAGACAGTGACCCGAGCCGGGAATTGAACCCGGGTCCCTGGCGCTGTGAGGCAGCAGTGCTAACCGCTGCGCCACCGTGCCGTCCGAGGGAGTCCATTAACTGCAAGGGGAGAGTAATCACACCGGCCCCTCCAATTGACGGCAGGTTCTGACAGGACGGAGATCTGCTAAGTATTTTTTTTCGATAAATTGCATGAAGCCTTTGTTTAAAGATGAAACGCACATCTTCACAAACAGCTGTACTTCTAACCAAGCTCAGCACTGACTCTGCCTCTCGAGTCAGGCTAGATTAATCTTTTATCTGTGCATCTGCTTAGCCATCACTGATTGCTGTCATGTGCAGAGGTGTTTTGGCTACAGTCACCGTGGCAACGTTATTTAATTAGGACGTGTAATTACCCAGTGGTTGTTGAGATGCTGTTTGCTTTTCTTTTATATACACGGGGCACTCGGCTATTTTCCCAGGGTTTCGGACGGCACGGTAGCACAGTGGTTAGCACTGCTGCTTCACAGCTCCAGGGACCTGGATTCGATTCCCAGCTTGGGTCACTGTCTGTGCGGAGTTTGCACATTCTCCTCGTGTCTGCGTGGGTTTCCTCCGGGTGCTCCGGTTTCCTCCCACAGTCCAAAGATGTGCGGGTTAGGTTGATTGGCCATGCTACAAATTGCCCTTAGTGTCCTGAGATGCGTAAGTTGGAGAGATTAGTGGATAGATATGGGGGTAGGGCCTGGGTGGGATTGTGGTCGGTGCAGACTCGATGGGCCGAATGGCCTCTTTCTGTACTGTAGGGTTTCTATGATTATTGGTTCGTTGGGCAGCCCAATCTTGCAGACTCTCCTTATCTCATTGAACTCCCCGAAAATACGATGAGCAGCCCCTGCCAACCCAACCACAGACTGAGACACACACACACACAGACACACACAGACCGACACACACACAGACTGAGACACACACACACACACGCACTGACAGATAGATACACACGGACAGACAGATACGGGTAGACAGACAGACACACGTCACACTTAGTCCGTGTTGGAATAGGTTTTGGTGCTCTTTGCTATCTTGCCTGAATGTCAGCCTTCATAGCCTGAGCATAAACAGTGGGGTATTCGACTGCGTGGAGCATCACAACTGAGTCTAGCTGGATTATTGCCGAACCCTCACAGCGTGCACCTCGCCAAAGGATTGATATAGAAATATGGTTGGTATCGGGATCAGGGGCAGTTTACCCTCACCGACTGTGTGCAGATTGGTTGCCCCGTTCCCCACATTACAACACTCCAGAAAGTTCAAAATTGCCTGTGAAGCGCCTGGAGGCCCCTCCGAAAGAAAAACAGAAAATGCTGGAAATTCTTAGCAGGTCCACCAGCGTCTGTGGAGAGAGAGTAGAGTTATTCCGGCTCGGATCACTGTCTGCACGTTCTCCCCGTGTCTGCATGGGTTTCCTCCGAGTGTTCCGGTTTCCTCCCATAGTCCGAAAGACGTGCTGGTTAGGTGGATTGGCCGTGCTAAATTCTCCCTCAGTGTACCCGAACAGGCGCCGGAGCGTGGCAACTAGGGGATTTTCACAGTAACTTCATTGCAGTGTTAATGTAAGCCTAATTGTGACACTAATGAATGAACTTAAACTTACAACCCTCCGTTGTAGCTAGCTCTGACGAAGGGTCTTCGAGACTCGAAAGGTTGGCTCTATTCTGCAGGCTTACTTGCAGGCTGTCCTGTCTGGAGACAGTACACATCTCTTTAACCTGTGCTTAATGCTCCCTCCACCCACATTGTCTGTATCTTTAAGATCTGGCTGGTTGTAGGGATTCGCATTCTGATCAGTATTCTGTAACTTGATTTTGTGTCTCTGTGCCCTGTTTGAGAGCACATTTCCACTCCATCTGACGAAGGAGCAGCGCTCCGAAAGCTAATGGTGTTTGCTACCAAATAAACCTGTTGGACTTTAACCTGGTGTTGTTAAAACTCTTACTCTATTCTGCCCGACAGAGGCTGTCAGACCTGCTGAGATTTTCCAGCATTTTCTGTTTTTGTTTCAGATTCCAGCAGCCGCAGTAATTTGCTTTTATCTTGAGGCAGCCTGAGTTGTGGAAAGCGCTGTGTGCGTGTGTTTCCTGTTCTTCTGCCTCCTCCTGCAGCCATTTTTTGGGTTTGCCGGATTCCGCACCGGGCCAGCACTGCCTGGGAGGCACCGGGTATCACAATGGCCAGCGGGCTATAAGCGGACCAGTTTTGTTTGAGAAGACCAGATCTCCCCCACACATGCTCCCGCTCTGTAACCTCGTCATAGAATCCCTACAGTGCAGGAGGAGGCCATTCGGCCCATCGAGTCTGCACCGACCACAATCCCACCCAGGCCCTATCACCATAACCCCACATATTTAGCCCGCTAATCCCTCTAACCTACGCATCCCAAGACACTATGGGGCAATTTAGCACGGCCAATGCACCTAACCCGCACGTCTTTGGACTGTGGGAAGAAACCGGAGCACCCGGAGAGGAAACCCACGGAGACACGAGGAGAACCAGGCAGACTCCACTCAGACTGTGACCCAAGCCGGGAATTGAACCCAGGTCCCTGGCGATTTGAGGTAGCAGTGCCAACCACCGTGCTGCCCCTAATGGTGTCCATCCCGCACGCATCAGAATACGCCTCACAGCTCCAGGGACCTGGGTTCGATTCCAGGCTTGGGTCAGGGTCTGTGTGGAGTTTGCACGTTCTCCCCGTGTCTGCGTGGGTTTCCTTCGGGTGCTCCGGTTTCCTCCCACAGTCCAAAGATCTGCGGGTTATGTTGATTGGCCAGACTAAATTGCCCCTTAGTGTCAGAGGGAAAGCAGGGTAAATACGTGGGGTTAAGGGGATAGGGGATGGGTGGGATGTGGTTGGTGCAGACTTGGTGACCTCCTTCTGCACTGTAGGGATTCTATGTGCGGGTTAGATGGATTGGCCATGCTGAATTGCCCCTTAGTGTCCCAGAATGTGTTGGTTAGGGGATTAACAGGGTAAATATGGGAATATGACTTGGGTAAGATGCTCTGCTGGAGAGTCGGTGCAGACTCGAAGGGCTGAATGGCCTCCTTCTGCACTGTAGGGATTCTAAGTCTAAGTTCTGCAGAGGGGAGGCTGCTGGTTTGTCGGTTCCACATTGTAGCCCAGTGATCCTCCTTAAACATTTGACAAGTCTGTACTTGGTGGAACAATCGCCCCAGCCCCTCCCCAACCAGTTGCTTCACTCACCACTTCCTGTGCTTGTTCGTTATCACCCCTACCCTACCTGCTGCTCTATACTATGGGCTTTCAATCTGTCTCCTGATAAATTGCGATGTTTGACACCTGCGGTTTTGTGTGCGCCTCTCGCCGGCTCATTTATACCTGCTCCTGTAATTTTCTGGTGATGTTTTATAACTTTTTCTTTCTCTCTCACTCTCACTTTCTCTTCCCCCCCACAAACGACTTCCTTTGGTTGACTGGAAGCCACCATGACCGAGGACTGTTTGATTTTATTTATTCTTTTACCGGATGTGGGCTTCGCTGGCAAGGCCCAACATTCATTGCCCATTCCTACTTTGCTCTTGGGAAAGTGGTGGTGAACTCTCCTCTTAACCGCTGCAGTCCCTGCGGTGTAGGGCAGGCGATGGCCTAGCGGTATCATCACTGGACTATTAATCCAGAAACTTGGCTAACGTTCTGGGGGACCCGGGTTCGAATCCCCCCCACGGCAGATGGTGGAATTGGAATTCAATTTTTTAAAAACAAAATCTGGAATTAAGAATCTACCGATGACCATGAAACCATTGTCGATTGTCGGAAAAACCCATCTGGTTCACTTGATGTCCTTTAGGGAAGGAAATCTGCTGTCTGCTGGTTAGGTGCATTGACCCGAACAGGCGCAGGAGTGTGGCGACTAGGGGCGTTTCACAGTAACTTCATTGCAGTGTTAATGTAAGTAAGTATGCCTCACTTGTGACTGATAAATAAACTTTAAAATTCCACCCTATAAATTGGAACTTTATACAACGGGAAGAGGCCATTTGGCTCCATCATTATCTCTCCTAGCCCTCTGAACAAGCTTCTTATTCCTCCGCTCTTGCCCCTCAGCTGTTTACAGTAGCTGCCTGTGCCCTTTGACCCTCGAAGTATGGGTTGAGGATGTAGGTGGACAATTGGATGGAAGCCCCCCACTTTGCTGCCCACACACCCTCCCCCCCCCCTCTCCCTCTCTCCCCCTCAGTAAAAGCCACACCTGCGGCGGCGGATGGTGGGTAATTACAGAAACAGCCTCCGAAAGGGTGTGCGTTTCAATCCCAGTGTAAGTGCGGTGTCCCACTGTGTGTGTTTATATCGCTGCGAGGATTGAATCAAATATTGTCGGGTGACCCTGCCCTGCTGCATTATGCGTTATTACTTTGTAAATGGCCAGATTAACAGATGAATTACGCTGTATAATTAGCCTGTGAACTTTGTTTGAAAACAAGCCGTGGCTCTCAATTTGCTGCTAAAATTAGGCGCTTCTCGGGGATCTCTCTTTAAATGCCACGATTGATGTAGTTTTTTTTTTGTAAATCAAAACCGTAAAGGTTTCCTCAGCGTCTAATATAAGTGTGTGAATATATATGCTTTTTATATAATAGGTCACTATTTACGTGTGGATTTATATACATGATGGTGTGTATTTGTATACCTGTGACAATTGTGTTTACATGTATTTATTTTTATATTTATCTGTACCGATGAAACCCTTGCAAGGTTGGCAGCCTGATTCCCTGTTACAATCGAACAAGCAATAGGCTACTGACTGGTTTCGTGAGAAATAGCTGATGGAGAGGGGTGGGATTCGGCCTAATTTACGCCCAGGCTGTGCACGGTGTTCGACACAGCAAGGTCGAGGGAGGGGAGGTTTACACCAATTATCCACACGCGCTGGTTCAGCTGGGGGGGTAAAGTGGGCTGCATCAGGATGAAGACCAGAGGAAGCAGAATGCATCATCCATCGCAGTTAATGCCACAGGGCGGCGAGAGGGTGGGAAGAGACGGCGAGTGTGCGCAAGGTGCGTGTTTTTGGGGGAGAGACGGTGTTGGTTGGTCAACGTCTGGTAAATAAACATGACCCCAACCCCCAGCTGTGGGATGTTGCTCACTGCAGGCCCCCCCCCCCCCTTTCTTTCCTTCTCTCACACACACACTCGCTTACAATGTAAGTATATCTGGCAGGTCGGCTATGGGAGTTTGAGGGCCTTTTCAACGGAAAAGGATATGGGCTTCTTTTTTCCTTCTTTAATTTCGGAGCTCCTCTACCTCTTGCCCTCTGGAGATGGTGATTGGTACCTGCACGTTTGCCACCTGAGGATTGAGATCTCTGTCTGCCTTCTGCGGGGGGCGGCGGGGTGGAGAGAGAATGTAGAAGTTCCCACAGCCACTGTTTTGTAGAAAGTCAGGAGAGTTTCCCCACCCAGCCAGTATTCACCACCAAACCAACCCGCCCGCCACCCACCCAACCAACCAACCAACAGCTGTTATAGAGCCACACTTGCAACATGAAATAGGTGAGTAAGGATCAATGGATATTTTTCGGGCTGGAGGAGGGAGGTTTGTAGTGATGTTCCCCAGGAATCCGGATTGGGACCCTCGCTTTTCCTGACATATATATTAATTATCTAGATCTTGGTGGGCAGGGGACAATTGCGAAGTTTGCGATTGACACAAAACTTGGAAGTACTGTAAACTGTGAGGAGGACAGTGTAGAACTTCAAAAGGACATCGCCCAAGTTGGGCGACACGGTGGCGCAGTGGTTAGCACTGCTGCCTCATAGCGCCAGGGAGCCGGGTTCGATTCCCGGTTTGGGTCGCTGTCTGTGCGGAGTCTGCACGTTCTCCCCGTGCCTGTGTGGGTTTCCTCCGGGTGCTCCATTTTCCTCCCACAGTCCGAAAGATGTGCTGGTTTAGGTGCATTGCTAAATTTTCCCTCAGTGTACCCGAACAGGCGCCGGAGCGTGGCGACTAGCGGGTTTTCACAGTAACTTCATTGCGGTGTTATTGTAAGCCTACTTGTGACACTAATAAATAAGCTATAAAAACTAAAACTTCAAAGATTAAAAAAAAAATAGCAGTTTATTTGGCAATTGTCCTGTGGCTATTTGTGGGATCTTGCTGTGCGCAAATTGGGATCTGTATTTCGCATGCACCAGTGACTGTACCTCGGGGGCTGTGACGCGCTTTGGGGACCTCGTGAGGCGAAAGGTGCTGCATAAACGCAAGTCTTAAATCATTTCCTTAAAGCAACTGCGTATTGCCTCTCCTGGTGTCTGAGGTGGGATGTGATTGAGACCCTGGGGCCACTTTGTGTGACTGCTTTGTGAAGCCTCATCTTGTTAATGCTTGAGACTGACTTGGCAGTTGTCTTTTGCACCTGAGTATAGCTGCTGCTATCAGACACATTTCCTCTGGAAAGAAGAAAGGACCTGGAGGGATCTATGCAATTAAGACGGTGATATTTTCTGATTACCCGCTCTCTCAGACGCACGGGCTCGCGCAAATTGTTCTGGCTCCCTCGCATCTCATCTTGGCCTCTTTGCCTACCCAGCAATTTCCCTTCACATAGTACCTTTAATGGAGAACTCTGCCCCAGGAAGGTGGGGGGGGGGGGGCGCAAATGGATGCCACTTATTTCTCAGGAATTATTCCAAGAATAGAATCCCGACAGTACAGAAGGAGGCCATTCGGCCCATCGAGTCTGCCCCGACCACAATCCCACCCTTTTCCCATAACCCTACTTATTTACCCTACTGACACCAAGAGGCAACTTAGCACGGCCAATCAACCTAACCCGCACATCTTTGGAGTGTGGGAGGAAACCGGAACACCCAGAGGAAACCCACGCAGACACGGGGAGAATGTGCAGACTCCACACAGACAGTGACCCAAGCCGGGAATCGAACCCGGCTCCCTGGCGCTGTGAGGCAGCAGTGCCAACCACTGTGCCGCCCCAATGTTGACAGCCTAGCAACAGGCTCCTTAGCCTGACTGGTCAGCGCAACATCAGCCTCCATCTAATCCAATCTGCAGTCGCACTAGGGAGGCAGCGGCCTAGTGGTATTGTTGCTCGCCTATTAATCCAGAAACTCAGCTAATGTTCTGGGGATCCGGGTTCGACAATACAGCAGGATACAGGATATAGATAGGCTGGAAAATTGGGCGGAGAAATGGCAGATGGAATTTAATCCAGATAAATGCGAAGTGATGCATTTTGGAAGAACTAATGTAGGGGGGAGTTATAAAATAAATGGCAGAGCCATCAAGAGTATAGAAACACAGAGGAACCTAGGTGTGCAAGTCCACAAATCCTTGAAGGTGGCAACACAGGTGGAGAAGGTGGTGAAGAAGGCATATGGTATGCTTGCCTTTATAGGACGGGGTATAGAGTATAAAAGCTGGAGTCTGATGATGCAGCTGTATAGAACGCTGGTTAGGCCACATTTGGAGTACTGCGTCCAGTTCTGGTTGCCGCACTACCAGAAGGACGTGGAGGCTCTAGAGAGAGTGCAGAGAAGGTTTACCAGGATGTTGCCTGGTCTTAGCTATGAGGAGAGATTGGGTAAACTGGGCTTGTTCTCCCTGGAAAGACGGAGAATGAAGGGAGACCTAATAGAGGTGTACAAAATTATGAAGGGTATAGATAGGGTGAACAGTGGGAAGCTTTTTCCCAGGTTGGAGGTGACGATCATGAGGGGTCACGGGCTCAAGGTGAGAGGGGCGAGGTATAACTCAGATATCAGAGGGATGCTTTTTACACAGAGAGTGGTGGGGGCCTGGAATGGCTGCCAAGTAGGGTGGTGGAGGCAGACACACTGGCATCGTTTATGCCTTACCTGGATAGTCACATGAGCAGTCTGGGAATGGAGGGATACAAACGAATGGTCTAGTTGGATTAATGAGCGGCACAGGCTTGGAGGGCCGAAGGGCCTGTTTCCTGTGCTGTACTGTTCTTTGTCCTGCCACGGCAGATGGTGGAATTTGAATTCGATAAAAAATATTTGGAACTGCGAATCTAGTGATGACCGTGAAACCATTGTCAATTGTCGGAAAAACCCATCTGGTTCACTAATGTCCTTTTGGGGAAGGAAATCTGCCGCTCTTACCTGGTCTGGCCTACATGTGACTCCAGAGCCACAGCAATGTGGGGTTGACTCTTAACTGCCCTCGGGCAACTAGGGATGGGCAATAAATGCTGGCCCAGCCAGTGACACCCATGTCCACGAATGAATAAAAGAATGAATGAAGAATGAAAAGTGGCTGAATGCGCGGTTATTGATGGTGGTCTGAACAGGAAGTGGGGTGGGGTGCGGTGAGTGCACCAACAGATAGACTGAGGAAACCTCTGTCGTTTTAGGCCCAAGTTGGGGGTGAGGATTCCACTTGCCTCGCTTTGTTCCAAAAGGAAAAGGAGTTGGGGTTCGGACTGCTCGTTGTTAGGTTGACAGCCAGCGCTCAAATCGGGTCTCTTGGAACGTTTTGCATAAAGCCAGTCTGAGAGTTTTTAAATTTAAATCATTGCGGGGAATTCTAAAAATAAACAGCAGCAGCAATTATTGGTGCAATTACTGCCTGTGACGCATCTACTGGCCTGCAGCAGTTTTCCAGGCTCCTGTGTGTTTTGGGAATCAGCAGAGACCAGGGCAGACGGGAAGGGCTGCCTTGAAGAAGCTGGAGTGTTGGAGCCCTTCCGTCCACACTCATGGTGACCTCACGCCATGACATGGTTCACGTTGCGTCTGCCACCACCCTTCGGTTTAGGAAGATACCCCTCGGAGGTGGGGGGTAAAGTTAACCTGCCCACTAAGTATACCCCCTAATACTGTGCCTGCCCGCCTGCCTCCTGTTTGATCAGCCGCAGTATAACATCAAGAGGACCCGGGACACTATATTGGGCCGGCTGGTCTAAGGCCTTGGAACTTGTGGCACAGTATCCCAACCAAAAGGATCCTGACTTTTACACTTCTGTTCCAGTTCTACTCCCCGACCGCTGCTGCCTCGCAGCGCCAGGGACCGGGGTTCGATTCCTGGCCTCGGGTCGCTGTCTGTGCGGAGTCTGCACGTTCTCCCCGTGTCTGCCTGGGTTTCCTCCGGGTGCTCCGGTTCGCTCCCACGGCCTGAAAGACGTGCTGGTTAGGTGGATTGGCCGTTGCTAAATTGCCCCTTGGTGTCCTAAGATATGCAGGTTCGGGGATTAGTGAGCTAAATGCTTGGGGTGACAGGGATTGGGCCTGGCAGGAATCCTCTGTTGGAGAGTTGGTTCTGACTCAGTGGGCTGTGTGGCCTCCTTCTGCACTGGAGGGATCCTACAATCCCTCACCCCCCATCCCCAAAGCAGATACACGCTGAGGGAGTTGGCTGCTTGTTGGCTACCCTTTCATGAGTTACTGAGCACCCTTTGTACGAGTTAGGAGCAGGAGCCCCTTGAACCTGCTCCACCATTTCATAAGGTCATGACTGATCTGATTGTAAGAAGTCTCTCAACACCAGGTTAAAGTCCCAACGGGTTTATTTGGTAGCACGAGCTTTCGGAGCCCTCTTTCTTCATCAGGTGAGTGCAGGATTTGTTTCACAAACAGGGCATATATAGACACAAACTCAATTACAAGATAATGGTTAGAATGCGAGTCATTTTTCCATCTTTGTAGAAACTTGACGTCTGTGTCTATATGCGCGATCTGCTTGGAGATCCTCTCCACTTTGAGCTGGCAGTTTGCAATGTCGGTGGCCTCTACTCCACTTCCCTTCAGCCCCTTTAACCACCCACCCCCACCTCACATCGTCAGTCAATAATCTGTCTAACTCAGCCTCGAATATATTCAATGACCCAACCTCCACTGCTCTCTGAGAAGAGAATTCCAAACACTTACAAACACCCACCCCCCCCGCCCGCCATTTCTCGTCACCTCCATCCTAAATGGGAGACCCCTCATTTTTAAACGGTGTGCCCTAGTTCTAGTCAGTCCCAGAAGGGGAATTATCCTTGCCCCCTTGCCGAGCCCCCTCGGGATCTTATAACGTTCGATAAAGTCAACTCTCATTCTTCTAAACTCCAGTGGATACAGGCCCAACTTGTCCGACCTTTCCTCGTAGGATAACCCCTTTGTCCAAGGTATGGGTGGCACAGTGGTGAGCCCTGCTGCCTCACAGGACCAGGGGACCCGGGTTCGATTCCCGGCTTGGGTCACTGCCTGCGTGGAGTTTGCACACTCTCCCCGTGTCTGCGTGGGTTTCCTCCGGGTGTTCCGGTTTCCTCCCATACTGCAAAGATGTGTGGGTTAGCTGGATTGGCCATGTTAATTCCCTTAGTGTCAGGGGGACTAGCTAGGGTAAATGCATGGGGTTACGGGGATAGGGCCTGGATGGGATTGTGGTCGGTGCAGACTCGATGGGCCGAATGGCCGCCTCCTGCATTGTGGGGATTCTATGAGAGCAGTGTCTCGTTCAGGGGAAGCTGGGTTTAATCAGCCAGCTCATGGTGCTGTGTTTCAGCCCCCGCGCTCTTCCCTTTCCTGCTCACGGACTGCAGGAGAGTTTATTGCCTAATTGCCCAGAGGACAAGGCGGTGGGTGGTTGTCTGGGCCATTTCGGAGGGCAGTTGAAGGATCAGTCGCAGTTGCTGCTGTTCCGTGGGGGCAAATCCAGCTTCAGACATTTACCGTGAGTGAGATTTATTGATGTTGGAGGAAATGAGAAGCAAGAAAACATTCCCTGACGTTAATGAGCTCCGTCCATGGGTCACTGGCAGTGGCTTCGCTTGTCAATGGCTGTGCTGTTGGGCTTGTGTCCAAGCCTGCAGGGTGATGGGGCAGGGGCTGTGGCGGTAGAGCGCGGGGGGGGGGGGGGGGGCGGGCAGCAGATGAGTGGCTTGAGGCTGTTCTCGAGGCACTGGCTAAGCTGCCTAGTGGTGAGCTGTTCCTGCAGGGGTGCAGCGAATATCGTCTGGGAGGCTTGTTCTCCACTCTCTCCACCCCCACCCCCCCCCCCCCCCCCCCCAAACACGTGCACACGTGCTCACATGGTAACACATGTGCACACACCCGTGTTCACATGGTAACACACGCACGCACGTGTACTCAGATGGTAACACACACACACTTGGTAACATGCACACACACTTGCTCACATGGTAACACGCGCACACTAGACATGCACCACGCATGCACGCTCGCACACACTCACACACATGCGTACATGCACACACCACCACCATCCAGGATTTTAGTGAAAGATCCACGCCGCATGGACATTTTAAAAATAAAAGCGAAATACTGCAGATGCTGGCAATCTGAAATAAAAATAGGAAATGGGCGGCACAGTCGTTGAGCATTGCTGCCTCTCAGCGCCAGGGACCCGGGTTCAATTCCGGCCTTGGGTCACTGTCTGTGTGGAGTTTGCACGTTCTCCCTGTGTCTGCGTGGGTTTCCTCCGGATGCTCCGGTTTCCTCCCACAGTCCAAAGATGTGCGGGTTAGGTGGAATGGACTTGATAAATGCGCGGGGCTACGGGGATAGGCTGGCGGGGTGGACCTGTGTAAGTTGCTCTTTCGGAGAGTCAGCGCAGACTCGATGGGCTGAATGGCCTCCTTCTGCACTGTAGGGATTTTATGGTTCTAAAATGGCGGATAAACTCTGCCGGTCTGGCAGCATCTGTTGAGAGAGAAGGAGAGTTAACGTTTCGAGTCCAACGCGACTCTTCATCGGAACTCAGTCTCAATGAAAAGTCACGTTCAACTCGAAGCGTTAACACTCTGTCTCTCTCTCTCTGCTTCCCTCCCCCAGATGCTGCCAGACCTGCCAGGTTTTACCAGGACTTTCTATTCTTATTTAAAATTTCTGACCATGCATTTAATTTAATTTAATTTAATTTAATTTAATTTACCCCAGCCCCGCCGATATCCATCTGCGCAAATGCACAGGAAGCTTTTGTAATGACCTTTCCCAGCACCTTGTCTGAGTGACAGTTCTTCATGTGTGATCTTGGGGGGGGGGGGGAGTGAGTGCTAGCAGACGGTGTGAATAAAGTATGAGTGTGAGCACTCACGCTTTGTGTTCGCACGTGTGTGTGTGCGCACGCACTCTCGCTCATAATAATGCAATGCACTGAGTTGTGCCTCAGAATAGGGGGGGGGGGGGGGGGGGGGTTGGGGGCGAACAGGTGCCGGACTGCCCCCTCCGCTCTGCCACCCACGATCAACAAAGCCACCATGTGGGCGAAACTAGGCGGCAGTGGCGACTATGTCGGCACCTTTTCTGGACAGTGGTTGGAGAACAGGCCCCGGGCATGTCGTCCTGCTTTAAAACTCCAAATAAGTAAAGGAACTTCAATGGGAATAAAAGTCAAAACGCGACGCAACGGTCGTTTTCAGGCAACGCTTGGGTTCTGTGAATCTCTCGAAATAGCCTTTGTCTTGTTGCAGTGTTTGACAAAGGCTTTCTTCTGATACGTAAAACCTCCCTTAATTATTAATTTTGAAGCGATGATTCCCTTCCCTGCTCTCCCCACCTGACCTCCATTTCGACATTGCTTTTATTTTTTTTTTTAAGGGGTTCTGTGTTAATTAAGAAAACTGCTTCTGACTCCTGAGAAATCCAGTCATGACCAGACTTATCCTGCTGGGTAAGTCTAAAGCACCTTGAAATCCAGGGGCAGGCCTAGTGACTGAGCTTATGCATGAGGAGGGGTTGACTTTGTGTCAAAGGATGACCTTAGCTTTGCCTCCTCGGGGTGGGGGGGGAGGAGGAGGAGGAAGGAGAGGGTTGGGTCTGAATTTACTTTTTGAGGTTTCATTAGTTTAAGTATCATCACTCCCACCCACCCACCCACCCACCCAAAACCCCTTTCCCATTCATCCCCCACAACCCCTTCCCCATTCATCCCCCACCCACACCCTGAGTAGGTTTTCCATGCTGTTAACGAGCTTGGCTATTATCAAGTGTCAGATCAAGCCCAAGATGGGATGCATTGCCTTTCCTCGTCAGCTTGGATCTCTTTTGGGGACCATGAATTGGGTTCCATTGGATTTTGAATTTGGTGTTTGGAGCAAGCAAGGAAGGGATTTGGGTTTTGGGTTCTGAGCATTGGCTTTGCAACATTCAGGATGGAGTAAAAAATGTTTTAAAACTACCTGATCTGAGGCCTTCGTCTCAAGCATTGGCCGCTGTGGAACTTTTAAAAAAACTGTTAAAACGGTGTTATATAAATGCAGGCTGTCGGTGAAAACGTTGTACCAGCAAATGGAAATAGTGCAGGAGAATCTCTTCCAAGATGGGGCCGGAGCAAGGCGACTTCTTGCCAGCTGTGCCCAGTGTACCGTGTAATTCTATCTTCTATGCTTCTAAAACTTCATTCTAACTCTTTTAAACTCTCTACACCCTAGCAATGACTGTAACACTACATTCTGCACCCTCTCCTTTCCTTCTCTATGAACGGTATGCTTTGTCTGTATAGCTTTATTCATTCGTGGGACATGGACGTCGCTGGCTGGTCAGCATTTATTGCCCATCCCTAGTTGCCCTTGGAGGGCAGTTGAGAGTCAACCACATTGCTGTGGCTCTGAAGTCACATGTAGGCCAGGCCAGGTACGGACGGCAGATTTCCTTCCCTAAAGGGACATTTGTGAACCAGATGGGTTTTTCTGACAATCGACAATGGTTTCATGGTCATCAGTAGATTATTAATTCCAGATATTTTTTTATTGAATTCAAATTCCACCATCTACTGTGACGGGATTTGA
Organism: Mustelus asterias; assembly: GCF_964213995.1. Lineage (NCBI taxonomy): Eukaryota > Metazoa > Chordata > Chondrichthyes > Carcharhiniformes > Triakidae > Mustelus > Mustelus asterias. The sequence goes on along the minus strand of NW_027593839.1, from coordinate 2,580 downwards.
ACCCGGGTCCCCAGAACATTAGCTGAGTTTCTGGATTAATAATCCAGCGGTAATACCACTAGACCAGCCCCTCCCCACAATAGCGTATAGCGCGCAAGGAGCGATACTTTTCACTGTATGCTAATACATGTGACAATAACAAACCAAATCAAAAAGTTTACAATAGCGCCTTGTGGCAGTCTGACTTGGTAATTGCTGACTGTCTCGCTTGCTGCCGGTGACCCAGGGTGGTCTCGTGCCCAGCAACCTAATCTCGTAACCCTGTGGTTCGTAGTGAGTGGTGGCGATTATTGCAAGCTCTTTAACATTTCCCCCAACACCTCATCAACAACATCTGACTCTGTTTAGTGCTCCATGGCTGGGTTTTCCCAGCTTATCATTCCAGGTGTTGGAAGGTTTGCTGGGAAGCGGCGATTTGAGGGGAACTGACCGTGGGCGAGGCCAGTTGGTGCCTTTCTTTCTCATCTTCCTCCTTTCAGCCCTAATGCGTTCAGGCTGCTTGTGAAAACCTCTTTGCCTGCTCTGTGCTCGCTGCCCCGGTTACACAGAGAGGATTTGACAGCTTCCCCTTTTGGAAGCAGATGTGATGCTGCTTCAGTGCACCCTGTGAAGATTTAATGGGTCGTTGTTATTGCCCAACGTCCTGCGTCTTCCTGGGCCTCTGTTGCACGGCAACCTTCTGCAATATGAGCTGGATCTGAGGCCTGGGCCTGACAGACAGATGCCTGTCGGGAGCCACCTTGGGCGAGACCTCGGGGAGCCAGTTGAGCGTTGGCTCAATTCATAGAGTACCTCGCAGCTAACCCAGTTCTCAATCAATTGGCCCCTTTGCTTTCAAATACTGAAGAGGGTGGCACAGTGGTTAGCATTGCTGCTCCCAGCGTCGGGGACCCAGGTTCAATTCCGGCCTTGAGTCACTGTCTGTGTGGAGTTTGTACATTCTCCCGTGTCTGCGTACGTTTCCTCCGGGTGCTCCGGTTTCTTCCCACAGTCCAAAGGTGTGCGGGTTAGGTTGATTGGCCATGCTAAATTGACCCTATGTCAGGGGGATTGGCAGGGTAAATATGTGGCATTATGGGAATAGGGCCTGGGTGGGATTGTAGTCAGTGCAGAACCGATGGGCTGAATGGCCACCTTCTGTACTGTAGGGATCCTATGAATTTCTGTGGGAAAAAAAGGAGCAGAGGTCTGTTGTTTTTTTTGAAAAGAAAATGATATGAATATTTTGTGGGTAGCTCAATTCCTGCTGTACCTCCACCAGAAGATCAAGAGAAGGCCTCAGAGGAATAGCGGGGGTTTCTGTTCATGTTAGCCCTGCCGATTCTTTCAGTCGCGGGACATGGGCGTCGCTGGCTGGCCAGCATTTATTGCCCATCCCTACTTACCCTTGGAGGGCAGTTGAAAGTCAACCAATTTGCTGTGGCTTTGGAGTCACATGTAGGCCAGACCAGATCAGGACATAAAGATGGGAGCTGAAGGAGGCCATTCGGCCCTTCGAGCCTGCTCCGCCATTCATCACAATCATGGCTGATCGTCCAACTCAATAGCCTAATCCTGCTTTCTCCCCATAACCTTTGATCCCATTCGCCCCAAGTGCTATATCCAGCCGTCTCTTGAATACATTCAATGTTTTGGCATCAACTACTTCCTGTGGTAATGAATTCCACAGACTCACCACTCTTTGGGTGAAGAAATGTCTCCTCATCTCCGCCCTAAATGGCCTACCCCGAATCCTCAGACTGTGACCCCGGGTTCTGGACTCCCCCACCATCGGGAATATCCTCCCTGTATCTACCCTGTCTAGTCCTGTTAGAATTTTATAAGTCTCTATGAGATCCCCCCATCATTTGTCTGAACTCCAGCGAAAGCAATCCTAACCCAGTCAATCTCTCCTCATACATCAGTCTCGCCATCCCCGGAATCAGCCTGGTAAACCTTCTCTGTACTCCCTCGAGAGCTACCTCTTTTGACCATGTCTATTCCTTTAAATTATTTGCGGCACGGTGGCACAGTGGTTAGCACTGCTGCCTCACAGCGCCAGGGACCCTGGTTCGATTCCCGGCCTGGGTCACTGTCTGTGTGGAGTCTGCACGTTCTCCCCGTATTTGCGTGGGTTTCCTCCCAGTCTGAAAAGACGTGCTGGTTAGGGCGCATTGACCCGAACATTGCGCCGGAGTGTGGCGACTAGGGGAATTGTGGTTAGGGAAGAGGGGGTGAGGAAGCAGGGGATTGTGGTGGGGGGGGGGTGGGGGAAGCGGGGGATTGTGGTTAGGGAAGGGTGGGGGAAGCGGGGGATTGTGGTTAGGGAAGAGTGGGTGAGGAAGCGGGGGATTGTGGTTAGGGGAGGGAGGGGGAAGCGGGGGATTGTGGTTAGTGGAGGGGAGGGTGGGGGAGTGGGGGATTGTAGTTAGGGGAGGGTGGGGGAGTGGGGGATTGTGGTTAGGGGAGGGTGGGGGAAGCGGGGGTTGGGGTTAGGGAAGGGGGAGTGGGGGATTGTGGTTAGGGATGGGGAAGTGGGGGGAGTGGGGGATTGTGGTTAGGGATGGGGAAGTGGGGGGGAGTGGGGGATTGTGGTTAGGG